>NC_060963.1:192500-492500 GCF_910589235.1 Vespa crabro
TAGATATAACTTTCTTCGCGCGAAACGAATTCGTTCGCTTTCTCTCTTTAAAACTCGATCTAAAATCTAAGATAAGAACGATAGCAAAAGGTATACGAAAAAAATTTCGTCGGTAACGCGTGGTCCGCTAGCTCAAGGGGCTTTCAATCGCTTACCGATTCTCCGATCGTCGAGCGCTCTTTTTCATTTCCTACCATTCGACGGCACGCGCAGGTAACGTTATGATAGTGATAATAATAGTTAATGATAGCAATTATAGTAACAGTAATAATAATACTAATAATAATAATAATAATAATAGTAATAATAATAATAATAATAATAATAATAATAATAATAATAATAATAATAATAATAATAATAGTAGTAGTAGTAGTAGTAGTAGTAGTAGTAGTAGTAGTAATAATAATAGTTGCGTAGTAATAGCAATAGTAATTGTAATAGTGGTAACGCACACGGAGCTTCAGGCACGCACATTGGGGTACTTTCCCTTAGAAGATAACTCCGATCGCGTAGATTCATGCCTATCCTTTCTCTCCAGTCTCTCTCTCTCTCTCCCACTCACTCGTAGATTCGCGCATAATCACGCACACGCAAAATTGTACATAGGACATGTACAATCGCATACGTACGAATATATTCTAGCGTATAATATATTAGATTCATTCTCGGGAGTTGCATTCGTAACATCGAGAAGGAGAAAATAAGGGACCATATATCCGTTCAGCTGCTCCTCGGTGAACTCGTTCGAAAGGACAAAGACACTTACGAACACTCGGGCGCGCTTAAATACGCAAGAAGAGAGAACGAAAGCCAGGCTATTAATTAAAAATAAAGATCGAAAAGATGGAATTACGTAACCGCACGTAGGATCTCGGCGACTATCGTCTTACGAGAATAATACATTAGCCTTAGGCTTCGTGTGATCGTGGCGTGGGTGTGGTAGTGGTGGTCGTGTCGACGGTGGTGGTTTAACGGGGAAGGAAACGATTAGAAGGGTAGACTACCGACGAACATCGTTTCGATCAGCGGTGGCGCCGGCACAAGATCCTCCAGCTTCAGGTAAAAGATCCTTTGGAGACCCTGAACGGAGAGACTCCTCAATTCCGGCAGCTTACCGAGAAGGCGCGACAAGTAATGCGTTTTCCTTTGCGCTTCGGCATCGTAGGTGACGTGGTCGCGCAACGACGAGATGATCTTCATTTGCAGTTGCTCCATGCGATGCGGCTCCTTAAGGCCGTACCTCTCTGAAAATGAAAATTTGACGGATCCGTTGATTGAAACTAGGAAAGGTTCTTAGGTAGAATCCGAAACTAGGGAAGGAGTCATTTCGTGCGGGTGGATTCTCGACGTACGTCGACACATCGCGTGCCGCGCGGAGTCGTACGATACCGCGGATCGGCCGGATCGAATAAATAATTGATCGGCTCTATCTACGTCGAGTCGAGAATAACCAATGACCAAGTCGGATAAGGAGAGTCAAAGACGAATGGACTACTCACCGGTAATCAGGGTAAGAGCGCAAAGACAGGCGAACGCGCTAATATCCACGTCCAACCCGTGAAGAGACTTGCAAAATTCGAGAATGCTGTGGAGCCAGTCGCCGAAGCTACGTTGACACTGTTCGAGCGCTAGGACGACTCCATTGCAGAATGTCAACTTTGTATCCTCCGGTTTCGTGCGGTAAGCCAACCTGAGGACGAACAGTTCCAAGCTGGCCGATTGAAACAACAATTCCTGCGAGAAAAGGGAAAGAGAAACTATTGCAATGCTTACTGGTCAGTAGTATGACTGTACTAGAGATGATGCGTGAGATGGGGAAACTCGTAGACGATTCCAACTCGAGCACGAGTTATCGTCGAAACGAAAGCTCGTCGACGAATGACCTTTTAGAAAATGTACGAGCTTATCGATTTTCGTCGTATTCGAGCACGAGCACAATGCACATAGTCGAGGACGGACGATCGCTCACCTGATCCTCTCGTGCCAGGTCCGTAAAGCCAGGTATTTTGTCGGCAAAATTTCTAATCACATCGATCGAGGTGGTTAATAGACTGTAAAATTGTTGAATTTTTTCAGCCTCGGTGACGGACAAATCTCCGGGTCTCGATTGTCTATACTGCGAGTAATCGAGATTCATTCGATCTGGCGTCGTGTCTAAATGAGCTCGAACCAAAGCCGTGATCAAGGATACCGGCGGACTCGGCGGCGATTCCTGTGGTGATTTCGGCTTCGAAGGCAATCTTCCGCGACGGCCCTTCAACGAGTCCGTCCTAACGACCTGTCGAACGAACTCTTAATACCTAACCATCTTATTGGAGTTCCACCACCCTTCACGGACTCCCCCTTCCTGGAAGGGTGGTGGTGGAGGTGGAGGAGGAGGATCGACTTACTTCTTTCACCATGCCGACCATGAGACACTTTTGGAAGCGACAGAATTGGCAACGATTTCGGCGACGCTTGTCGACCGGGCAAGCTTTCTCGGCGAGGCAAACGTATTTCGAACCCTTTTGCACCGTCCTCTTGAAAAAACCTTTGCAGCCTTCGCAGGTACGCACACCGTAATGCTGACACGCCGCCGTGTCACCGCAAACGGCGCACAATTGGCTCGGGCTTGGCGGTGCACGTTCACCGGTATTGCCGCTTCCGGGTGACGGTGAACTGACCGAACTCCCGGTACTCGCTGTGCTCGCTGTGCTGGCTATGCTAGCGATGCTCGCGTTACCACCTCCGCGTGCCTTGGGAGACTCGTTGCTGCCGCTACTGTTGATGTCGATATCAAAATGGTTCGATAACCTTTCCTATTTATTACTATTTAAATGTATATATATATATATATATATATATATAGTTCCTTTTCTCGGAATAATTACCTTGCCGATTCCGACCTTTGAGTTGGTAAAGATGCTCTTCGCGAACGTGGAGGACCTACGACGATGTTCTCGATGTTTGGACAAATGTCCGTAGGAGGGACCGGTACCGATACGGTAGAACCACCGGTGATGGTAGGTGCTTGACCGTATACCATAGGTACGGTCACTGCTACTCCGTAAGGTGAATCTTGCCGATGACTCGACGGCGATGGCATCGCCGCGGTCGGCGTTGGTGCCGATTCCGTTGAAAAGTAACTTTGATGGTGATGATGATGTGGTTGTGGTTGAGGCTGTTGTTGTTGCTGTTGTTGTTGCTGCTGCTGTTGCTGTTGTTGTTGTTGTTGTTGATGATGCTGGGGATGATGATGGTGGTGTTGCGGTTGCTGATGAGGTTGTTGCTGGTTGTGGTGCTCGTGATAGGAGACGGCCGGTGTGAACTCGGTGGAGTAGTGACCAGTGCCGCACGAATATACCGAATTTTCGTAACAGTCATCGTCCATCTTGATGCCGAGACCCTGGAGTTCCTGTCTGGTATACCGTTGCACCGTGTAGGTCTCTTGGAAGCTCGGCAATGGCGTAGGACTATAATGGAGTATCATTCTATTTTGAGGACCGTTTGGACCACTTGTTTTCTTGGGTTTTGGAATCGATACGATTAAATGTACATCACACACACACACACAGAGATCGTAGATAAAAAAATACCTCAGCGAATCTGCTTGAATTTCTTCGGGAAGGGGTGGTGGCGGAGGAGGAGGTTGCGCCGTTTGATGATGAACGCTTTGCTGCGATTGAGCCGGCTCATCGCTCGTCGGCACACCCTGCGGATTACCCAGCTGTAATTCTGGAAATGGATCCAGCTCCTCCGGCAGACTTCCGGCATCCGCGGAATCCGTGTAGGGAGCGCTCAACAAATCCGCGAAACTGCTGCATCCAAATGGACTCTGAAATTTAAACAAATTCGCGTGCGATATATTTATTAGAACATTTCGAGAAAGAGAAACGAGGGCCTTTAGTAGTTAGCTATCTTTGCTGAAAAGTATCGTGCTCGTTTAAACAAAAAGTCGTTCCAGCGATAGGTCCAAGTTACCAACTGCAAGTTTCGTTGAAGCGCGATTACACTTCGCCGAGACATCGATGTACGCAATCGAGGCGCGCAGCTAGAATGTTCCGAGAGACCGAGCAGTATCGCGTGTTGCCTAGAACCTGGCGTTCGATAGAGTCGATCAACCTTTTCCTTTTTTCGAAGGAAAGCAAAATAAAGCAAGGAGCAGTCATTCTCTTATCCGCGTATTTAAAGATTATTTTTATAAACATCCACATCTCGATCGAGAGTGATATTAAGAAAAAAGAGATCGATTAAGAATTCCTCTTCGACTCAACTTTGATCATTTGCTACGCGCATTATTTTCTTCCCGTCCAAATATTATTTCTCTTTGCGTCAAAGGAAATTTTGTAACATAAGGTCGGAAATAAAAGGAACGATAGAAATAGAGAAAGGAAGGCAAAGTATAGAGAGACCTGAATCGGAGGTTACAGTAAAAGTATGAAGAATTAGAATATTCAATTTGAGTCGACTGTTGACATTTTGCTCATCGCTCCCTCGAGAGAGAGAGAGAGGGGGGGGGGAGGGAGGAGAGAAAGAAGCACCGCAAAACCCGCGTCCTTCGCAGAAGAGCCTTCTAAAGGGCTCCTCGAGGCTAAAAACGACGTTAGCCTGCTAATTTCTAGCGTGGTTCTTCGCCTCGCGATCGTTCATCGAATTAATTGCGCGTAAAGCCTTTCCATACGGAGAAAAGAAAGGAAGAAGGAAACGAGTAAGATAACGTAGGAGAGGCCAAATGCAGATTACGATAGTGGGTTGGAATGCAGACGGAACGCGATGCTAACCAGTCGGGGATCGAGACGTTGAAAGCGCGAGGTGGATGATCCTGATCCCGGTTCTTGAACCGTTATGTACGAGCACATAAGATATAGCAAAGTTCGTTTTATCTCTTCTAAAAATATAATCGTTTTAAGGAACAAATCGAAAAGAGAAAATTAATGGCAAAGATAGCGATCGGAAAATGTTTCATTATTCTAGACGATATCGGATCGATATCTATTGTATTCGATTTCAGGGGAACGTCAAAGTTGAATTGACGAAAGATAGACTTTCGAATGAATAGTAATTAACCCACCTGTGTTTGCAGCAGGAGCATACTTGAGGCTACTGTGAAGGCCGTCGTGGTCGTAGTGATCGAGGAGTGATTTGTGCAGCCGAGAACCGGAACGGTAGCTGTTGCCTGTCGTTGCTGTTGTCGCTGCCGATGCGACTGCTGCTGTTGCTGTTGCTCTATCTCGTTTCGCGTAACGGCTACCGTACGTTGGCTACCGTTGCTGTTGTCGCTGTCGCCGTTCGGCGAGTGCAACTGCCCTGCAATCCGAAATACAAGAAATCCTTTAAATATACCCTATCTCGTTCTCCGTTTCATTCATTATCGAAAACTTTCCCGTTTTTTCGTTAAAGACAAAATCAATCAATTTGATTCTCCTACACGTTTTTCATCGTTCGACATTGAAATGAATCGAACGATGGAAAAATGGGTCACGCGCATTGTACACCTGGCGTGTTGGTGGAAAAAGAAGAAAATAGACGGTCGCATTGATGCGACGTTATATGTCGGAGAAAAAAATTTCTAAAGTTTAATTTCAAACGCGATATCGATGTCGGATGTTCAGCGAGACATACGTTCCATTATCATGCCGTTTATTGCTTTCGATCTCTCCGTTTTTCGTATCTCGCCTAGACGCATATACGTACATACGTACGTACATACATACATGTATATATGTGTAAAGAAAGTATACTCTCTTAAGTTAAATTTGCCGCGCTTCTCATGTTCCGCCCTTCGATTGACTTTTGTTATTTACAAGTTGAGCCATTAAAATTTTGGAGAGAAACGGGCATTAGGAAATAGAACTTAGACGAGAGAAATAGGACGAGAGATTACTAAGAAACTTTATAAAGAAGGTATTAAATAAAATTTAAATAGTGAATAATAAGGGTAAATTGTCGTTTCTTTGTTCACAGGTAAGACTGTAAATAGTAAATAATCGCTAATTAATAAACAAAGATTTATAATCTTTGTTCACAGAGAAACATATTTTCGT
The DNA here is from genome assembly GCF_910589235.1 of Vespa crabro. NCBI lineage: Eukaryota > Metazoa > Arthropoda > Insecta > Hymenoptera > Vespidae > Vespa > Vespa crabro. The sequence goes on from NC_060963.1 coordinate 198,527, forward strand.
TTATCACCTCACCTAATAAATTCGAGATATTGTGTATATATATATATATATATATATATATATATATATATATACATACATTACCCAAGAGAAGGAAATGCTCTGGTCGAAAACGTATCGTGTTTTATCTGCGTATAATGATATGCGGGTAGGTACGTACAATATCTTCGATACGGTGACTGACCGTCGTCCATGACGATCATTTCTGCCCAGGAGAAACCAGAAACGAGTAGAGAAAACGTTTCAACATTCGCGAAGGATGCGAGCGGGCCGTTGGAATTTTATGAAATAAAATATTTCGAAGAGCTCTAACGAAGACTATCGTCCCTGCCTCGTGTGGCCCGCGGCTAACCGTACGACCGAATTTCGAGAAGCACTTTCACTGTTCTCGAATTCCTCCTAATTCTTGTTCCTCCTCTGAAAATGTCTTCCTATCGCGCGTCCAAGGACGAGCGCGATATCAGGAGAACGTTCTTCTCTTCGTCGACTGAGGCTTTCGATGCTGACGCCTCTTCCTATATAGGGTCGCATCGGCACCCCCAGGGAGACATGAAATCGTTGGCATTTAAAATACTACCACCCCGTTCTATAGACGCAACCCGGTCCTATCGTGATTATTATTGCGCGATATTATCTCAAGGGATGGTCTATGGTTCTACTTATGGTGTTTCCATTTTTCTCATAACTTTTCAACGTTCCTTCGATCATTTTCAATTATAACGCGGAAATATGTCTTAATATTTGACAACGTCTTCAGTATTATTTCCATGTTCGAAAAATGTCTTCAACTGATATTAAGAATGAATATAATGCGTTATAATTTCGTAATCGGATACCACGACAGCCGGACGAAAATCTCTCCCTCTCGAAATCTAGCATAGCCCATCGAGATAGGCGATAACGATACCCTCACCCCGTGACTTTTTCATTGGTAAAACATTTTGAAACGCTCTTGAATTAAATCGCGAGAGATCTCACCATGAAGGACATCAATTTAAAAAAAAAAAAAAAGAAGGGGGACGTTGAAATTGCCGAGACGATTAGGGACGATACTGTCACGGTTATTGCAAATTAAAAGAACGTCGACGAGGGAGGTAGGACCGATCGTATTTATCTTGACACACTCGCCCATTCCCTAAACTCATAGAATCCCGTTATTATTCGGTTTCGTTAACGGATCCGTTAGAGACCGAATGTTTTTCTAATCTATTCTAAGGACATTTCGTTTTAGTTTGGACTACTAGGGTCCATCGATCGAAACGTAAATAGGAAAGGGAGAGAGAGAGAGAGAGAGAGAGGTACGTAATATCGCGACAGTGGTACGTAAGCAAGCAAGTAAGTAAGTAAAGTGCTTGCGTTTCCCACCTACGTAGGTGAGCGTTTAGTCGGCTGCACCTGAACAGGTTGCACGTGCAAGAGGAAAGAACGTGGCTGTCCTCCGAGCCCGCTCGGTTCGGCTCGGCTCGGCACGGCTCGGCTCTTTCTCGGCCGACGTAGGCAGGGTAAAGGAAGAGGAGAGGACAGGGTAGGGTGTCGAGCGGCAAGAGAAAGAGTAGGGTTTGTCGAACAGCGTGTGCCAAGTGGATTACCGCGGTCCACGCGTCCCTCCCACGAACCACGCCTCTCCACGTGCCGCGGCACGATTGCCATCGCGTCGTCGTCGCGTGCACCCAACTCCTCTCTCGGTACCCTTCGACCCTACCTACGTCCCAACCAGTCGGCACCCTTTCGCTAAAGGTTTCGCGCGCTTCTCATCTCATTAATGTCCAAATTAATTCATTAGGAAGGTACGCGATATACTTGCCCGATGGAAAGTACAGTTGCGCATTGTGACGAGTCGACGAGAAAAATTAACTGTCGTAAGTAAAACTACCTATAATAGTCGACGTCTCGTTTGATATAGCTCGTAAAATCGAACGTTAGCGAAGGCGAAGAAAAGTTTCCTCTAAAAATAGTCGCGTCTAACGACACACGATCGAGAGAGAGAGAGAGAGAGAGAACGTGTGGCCTTTGATTTTGCGGCGTAGGACGTAAAGCGTGCCTTTTAACGAGCGATTCTTCGGCTGGCCGCGATACTCCTTTCTTCTTGCCAGGAGGCGGTATAAACATCGAAGAGGCGAGAGATAAATTCCAACGAGTTATGAGCGTTTCTCTCTCTCTCTCTCTCTCTCTCGCGCGCGCGCGCTCGCGCTCACGCTCGCTCGGTCGCGAAGCTTTTCCAGTTTTCAACAAAGCCAATAGGACGTTGGAACTTTCTTTGGAAGAAAACGCTTAGGTCCCGTATGCGTCTCGTATGCGGGCACACCTAAGCGAGGCGCGCGCTCCTACCTGCGTGGAGAGAAAGTGGGACCCGATCTCGGTGCGTCGTACCCGCAAGACGCGTAATCGCGTGCGAGTACGAGGACGCGTGTCTTCGATCGAAGCTCTCGTCTCGGCCTGGAGACCCGACTCGGCCTCGACTTCTCGCCCACACGCGAGAAACGGTTTCCGGAACGGGCTTCGTACGCTCCAGAGACTCCGGGCGAACGATCATAATTAACCCTTTCACCGCTAAGTAAGAGATATTCCTGAAATCTTCTCGCTATCTATCTCCCTTTTTCTCTCGTTCCTTTTCGTCCGTACGCTAACGAGTTCTCCGTTTCGGAATCTCTCCAATTATCCCTATCGACGTTGAATTATTTTCTTACGCGAATTATCGGACGTACCTCCCGATACGAAGGAACACCTTTCGGTGATTCGACCTCGCTTTTATTCTCCTTCGTTATTTATGCGTCCGTGTATCGTCGCGTCGATGCCGCTGCCATTCGTAACTTTCCTTCGAGACATTACCGAGCTGGAATAGATAGCGACGAGGATCGAATAAAAATTCTCTCGAATAAACGAGGAGAAGAAGAAGAAGAAGGCGTCGCCGTTCGTTATCCCAATGAAAAGGATATTATTTTGAAAGTCGCCGATTTCGCGTCCCAACGATTTAAAAAGCCGTATTGATATACGAGCGGCATGCGCGGCGCAACGGGCTGCTTTCACTTTAATTAAATTTTGTCCAAGATTAATGTTATCGTAGCTTGTGTCAATGACCGGTGGACATGTTTTCGGGAGATTCACAGGACGTATCGAGGCGTCTTCGAGAGGAAAAAAAAGAAAAAGAATATATCTTTTTCTGTTAAAAAATCCTTGAGCGTATGCAGAACGCTTTTAACCATTCATCATCTTTCTTTCTGTGTCTTTCTGGGATATTGCTCGAGGCGAAATTTCTAGTGTATCAAAAATGAAGTCCATCCTGAAATAATATTCGTCGAACGATTCATCAAATAACGCGCCTTGTTTTATTCGCATTTATGCGACGTCTTCGTCAAACTCATTTCTCTAACGATCGCGGAAATGCTTCTTATAGATGAATAAAAGATAAATATTATAGTAGCACGCGCGTCTTTCTTTTCAGTTGGGTGTTGGGAATGAATCGTGACGGCGAGTACGATAATCGCCGATTTCTCTCTCTCTCTCTCTCTCTCTCTCTCTCTCTCTCTCTCTCTCTCTTACGTTTAAATAGATATCGGCGAGTACGATATACACGTGTATCTAAGTGGAATTAAGGAAGGCGCGAGCGGACAAAGTTCCGTTAAAGCGATTGTTCCCACGGCGGAAAGGACGATCTAAGAAAGCGATCCTGGTGTTGCTGCTCCAAGAGTGAAAGAGAAGCAAAGATAGAAAGTGGGAGAGAGAGAGAGAGAGAGAGAGAAATGAAGAGAAAGAAGGAAAAGAGAAGGAGCAGCACGAGTCGTGGCGCCCGATAATGTTCGCGCACGTTTCCAAAGCTTTTATAGGTCTGTGTGTATGTACGCATTCTACGTATACGTGTGTGCAGGCTTTCCAGCTGCGAGCGAGCAAAGAAGCAAATCGCTGTGGGTGAATGCAGCCAAGTTGCTAGGACGGATTAGAGTGCGATGCATACTGTCGAAGGAGGTGAAAGAAGAGAGCCGGTGGCAGCGAAGAGGACGAAGATGGCGGAGGAGGTGGAGGAGAGGCGCTTGCGACACGCAGGCAGGCCTGATGGGTAGGTAGGTTGGTACCTATATCGCCCCCTGACCCCGAACAACTACCGTGAGACCGACTTAGCTCCGGCCTGGAGCACTCTCCTTTGCACTCTCCACCACCTCCGCGACGAACAGCAAGTGGAAGGATATGTATGACACGAGAGAAGGGAAAAATCTCACAAGATGGGTGCAGCGAGACCCAATCATTTTCTTTTTTCCCTTTGCCCTCCGACTTATCTCCACTCTTTAAGACGATTAATTAGATCAATGATGATAACGAATATGTATATATATATATATACATATATACATATATATAGGTACATGTACAGCTACGAAACGAGCTTTCCATTTTCATTACTTTTATCGTTTTCCACGCGACTTTTTGCTTCACAAAACGATCCAAGATCTACGAGGTATTACTGTTTTCTCGCGCGATTCGTATTTATAAGCACCATGCTCGAACTCGAGTCGTCTTATCTTTTACAAGACTCTTCGATCGGCCTGCGCCTGCGCCAGCGCATGTGTGTGTGTGTGTGTGAGAGAGAGAGAGAGAGAGAGAGAGCGAGTAAGGAGATCGTGATGTAATTTCTGATTCGCGCTTCAGCCCGGAAATAAACTCTCTTGCGACGCTTTTTGCGAATACATTTTCTTCCATCATTTTCTATGTGCGCCAAATAACGCTAGAAACTTTTGGTACGCGTTAATAAGTAGAAAAGAAAAATTAAGTAAAATTATGCAACGCAAACGTCAACCGGTGGCGATGCTAGAAAAGAGAGTTATGTATGTGCGTTTATGCGCCTGTATCCATGTATATTTTTACAGATCTAATGGCTTCCCGATATCCCGATTGCCGATCCTGTAATAAGAGAAAGTGCGGTATATATCTGTGTAGACATAATGCCGCGTTTCGCGCTCGACGTAATTAAAATAATCGACGTCGCGCATTTCCTGCGGACGGACGCCAACGTCGAAGAGTAACGAAACAGCAATGCGTCTGTCGATCATTGATTCCGAGTATCGGATAGAAAAAAGAGACGTACGTATTGAAGTTTGGAGGCTTTCGAGAAAGAAGAGAAACTTTTGTCGAGCTATCGAAAACGACGCGAAGGCGATAACCATCGGAAAGGGGCCGTGCATCAAGGCGAAAGTCTAGCCGTAAATCTTACGAAGGAAATCCTCTCTCGGTCGCACTCGCTGGTAGAGGCCGTCTCGGGAGATCTTTACTACTCGACGACGACGCGATCGTTGCCGTTGCTAAGATTCGGACGTTCTCGAACGACGATAAATTATCGATCAACCATAAAGAGGAAAATAAGCGTGTTAGACGAACATGCCGGTGATAAATCATACGAAAAGTTTTCAAGTAAGAACGAGAGACAAAGACAGAGAGAGAGAGAGAGAGAGAGAGATAGAGAGATCCTTTATTGTCCCTTTCTCTCTCTTTCTCCATTTGCCTGTAAGAGCGATACTTGTTTCGTCTTCTCCAACGCGTTGAACGCTTGAATTCCTAAGCTGAAAGACTAGGCAAATAGAAATCTCCGGAGCGAGGTACTACCGGTGCAATTATATTCCTGGTAACATTGTCTTGCGAAATTCGCAATTTCGTCATTGAGTAGGCGAACCAGAGGACGCGATGGGCATAAGAGACGTCAACGGAATAGAAAAGAAAGAAGAGAGAGAGAGAGAGTGGGGGGGGGGAGGCGAGGGCGGAGGAATCTCTATCAATATTTTTAGAAACGGTAAGAAGATTTCGCTTGAAGAAACGATCCGAGAAGCAAGATGGCTGTGTCGAGGTCGGCTCCACCCACGCTTCGATCTTCGCATGCGTGTTCCACGGACGAGTATCGATTGCTCGGTCCCTTTTTAAGAAGGTCGGAGAGAAGGACCGAACCGAAGGAACGGGGCTAGGATAAACGACGTCGCGCTTCGACGGGCGTCGAGCTCACCGGCCGATTTGCCCTTTACCAAAGAGACTTTATTTTGATCTACTCACCGAGAGGTGGACAAATTTTGTAAAAAAGAAAAAAAAACAAGAACAAAAAGAAAGAAGAAGAGAAATAGCAAGAAGTGGGTAAAGGATTAGAGGAAGGAGCGGGGAAAGCGATTCCCATGTCGTTGAATCCTAGAGGCCGTCTAAGTGTTTACGCGTCGTCGTTCCTCCTTAATTCGCGTTTTACGAGTCTCTCGCTCACACGCGCATACGGGTGAACGTAGAAAGTCCACGCACATAAATCTGAGAGATCGCCGGTCAACTTTTACAAGATGAACACGTAAGATCCTCGGCAATTATTCGTACTCGAATCTAGCAAAAAGAGCAAGAAGGAAGCAGAGGGAACGATGAAGGAGCTAAAGAGAACGTATCCGAGAGAACTTTTGCCACGCGAGAGAAGGGAAGAAAGAGGAGGAGAAGAAGAAGAGGAAAAAAAAAAGAAGAAAAAAAGGAACGAACGCGAAGACGACGCATCCTGCAAAACGCGTCGGATGATTATGCAAGAGGCCACGTTCGGCGCGTCCGCAACACGGGCAGGTTCGACCGGTCTTAATTGCAATCGTCCTACCGGACAACTTTGCTACGAAAACTAGTTAGGTTTGGGCGTAGAAACGATGCGACGGCTCGTTTAACGACCAATCGGTATATTTCTTGCTCCTTCGATTTCCTTACGAATATTAATTAAGAATGCAAATTTGTTCGATCGTTCCTTCTTCTAGTCATTTCGCAGCATGCACGTACTAGCGTTTAAAAAAAGGAAAAAAGAAAATCGGATCGTAAAATATAAAGGATTTTATTCGGAAGCGACGCGTTGCGTCCTAATATATCGCCTATTCGCCTTGTACACACGCTTAACGTTTCGAAACGATACGAATAAAGGAATAATTTTCTAAATTTGCCTCTATGGGAGAATAGCGCTATCGTAGATGGGAGTAAAATTCGATTTATCTCTAGGATCGAATTTTAATCGGTCCGTCCTAGGCGCGCGAGTAAACGTCTATGCTCTAATCTTTGCCGGACGAATCGAATCGTCGTCCATGGGATATATAGCGGTAGAAAGGACGTTCGGTGACTACTTTCATCGAAATCGTATGCGAGCCATAGCTCGGATCTCTAATCGAGCGATGACGCCGCATAGGAGAGATTCGAAGGAGGAACGATGACTCGATCCGCCTCGCTTCTTATATTCTCTGTGCTCGCGAGTGAAATTAGCTTGCAGGGATCGATCGAACAAGAAACCTATGACAGGTGTTAAACGTAAAGAAACTTCAAGAACCGTGGCTCGATACGTAACGGCGATCGGTCATATCGTAGACAGAAATTGGGCCGCTAAACGGGCCGTAACTCGCACGGTAACTCGATATTTAATATGAGAGCATAAACAATGTCCGGTCTACGCTTTGGAATGTCTCAATGGCGATTACTCGTGTGGCACGTGCAGGCGTTTATCTCGGCGTCGATCGTCTACCTCTCCCGCGAAAGTTCCGAACCGTAAATTGCACCATCGATTACGTCGTCGTATTGGTTCGTCGCGCGAGAAGAGAGTATGGCTCTCGGATCAACGGCGCATCATTTTATCGATTATTCCACACCGTGAATATCCTTTTCGATTCGCTTCGATTTACGTTAATCGTTACCAAACGGAGTTTATTCGGTCATGAGAAAATGGAAATTCATCGTGTATAATGCCTCGAAATTTATCGTACGTATCTTTCGCGCGAGTCATGATCGACCCCATCGTTTTCTTAATATAAACGCCTATACACGCGTTTTCGATAGGTAAAAGTCTTTACCTATAGCGTTCCCACGTTTATCCTACATTTATACGACCGCGCATTGTAGTTTCAAGGCAAATGGTAAGTAGTGTATCTATTGGAAGAGAAAAAATTCCTGGCAGCGAGAGAGAGATTTTTCTCCGGCTTTAAGATTTCTCTTTTGATCGATACGGAAGATACCGAACGCTGACGACAGCTCGAGTCATCTGCCTTTCGTTCTGCTGCCTGCAAAAACATCGAGAAGGTCGCGGTGCGTTTTAAGGACAAAAGGTAGAGAGAGAGAGAGAGAGAGAGAGAGAGAGAGAGAGAGAGAGAGAGAGAGAGAGAGAGAGAGAGAGAGAGAGTCGCGGATAATCATTTTCTCGGCTCAATCTGATATCGCTCTTGCACTCCTGCTGCCTTTTTCCTTTCGTGTCGTTCAAGAGGATCTTACTTGGATGAGCGCAACCAAGCTCGTGACATCACAGGTGCGTCAGCCAACGTTGCGCTGGTCGGTATTAAAAGATTCTCCGTTCGAATAGTCGGATCGTTAAGAACTCGCGGTATGCGAGTCTTCGATCGCACGAAATAATCGGCTCCGATCTTTTGCCATCTCGAAAACCATCTCCGAAAAGGATCGTCCGACGTTAAAAAGTTAAAATAACTCGGAACTTGGCTTATTCCAACGAATCGTATACTGACGATTTCTAAACGACTTATATCGACGATCTTAACGAATCTTACGGAATCCTCGAGCGATGAGTATCTCCTTTCGCGGTAGGCAACTAAGTATATATGCGAATCCGAACGAGAGAAAAATAAAAGACGAATGGCGTGTCTAGCACCTTGCAGTCAGCTGCTGCGTCGAGTCCGCCGCAGCCGTTGGTTGGCACCGGCTAAACTTCTCGAAGCGTTAGAGGAGAAAGGATCTGTATAGGGGGTCATCGCGTACGTACAGAAGAGACCGTGCGAATGGATATAATCGCCGATTAATAAGATCGGTTAATAAGATCCGATTAAAATCTAAGGACTCGAACGAATAATTCGATTTTCCCGCGACGTTCCCTTTCCCGAGAGAGATCCTTCCTATGGGCCGAAATCAATAAGAAACGAACTTATTCTTTCGCATTTATTCCCTCGATTCCTGCAACTTCGTCAATTTATACGATAATTGGACGAAAAAGTGAAAGATAAAGAAACGAGAGATATAATATATCCGAGACCGAAGGAAAATGAATCTATGTAGATTAGTAGTAGCGCGCGACGGAAGAACGTCATTGGCAAATAAAGTGGAAGTGAACGCCGCTAATAGACTATTTCGATCTTTGTAAAGCCACGGTGGAAGCATCATCGGAGTCGATGGGATTTGTTTTCTCTCCTATTTCGATCTACGAAAAGAATCGTACGACCGAGAACACAATCCTCTTTTCCAGATTGTAAACAGTCGCGAACGGGCGAAACATATTCATTGACGCTCGAAATATTCACCCTAAGAATAAAGAGTTTATCTCGTAGAGAAATTCGTATTACAATCTACACATATAGATAAGGTTTTTTGCCTATGTAAGTGACGCTGAAGAAGAGCGAAGAGAAAAAGTGCGCAACGTGAAAATAGATTCGTTAATTTCGAAGTTTTGGGAACGATTCGGTGGTTTCGGGAGAAGCACTCGCGTTTCATCAATCTTTCATCCGTACAGCGTCTATTTTAGCGATTACTTTTTTGGCTTGAACGCGCGGGATCGACGTTTTCATCGTTGTTAAAAATTCCATGATACTCGTATATAGAATTCTATGGCGCGCTTTTCTCCCTATCGTAACGTCTCCTTACGGTCAACAGTGAAGAAGTTATATATGATATAAATAAAATGTGGTATCGCGAGGGGCCGATAAGAGACATTGTCGGCTGTCAGAGATTTCAACTGAAACATTATTAAATTAAAGTTATACCAGTTTTATCTGGTTGGCGCTTGAGCGAACTTTTGAAAATGTAATCTTTGGACGTGCGGCCGAATCGATCAATCAAGTCCCGAGGAAGGATGAATTGCCGAAGGAAGGATTAGAAGCGTCGCTTTCGACGTACGACCATAAACGCGAGATTCAAATGTTTCTGGAAACCGCGAGCACGCATTGCGAAACTAATCCTGACACTGAACGCAACGGCAGCGGCCAGGGAAATAGACTTTCACGAAACCGCAAGTGTACGGGGATAGTCGTCAAATAAGGTCGTAAGCGATAACGCCGGCGATGTACGATCGTCCAAATAAGAAATACGTTGGCGCGGAGGTGGAATTATCTGTGTCTTGTGTCCGTAAACTTTCACGGACGGAACCCAGACGCATCGAGCACACCGTTATATACAACTATACGCGCGAGCGTATCTTCGCGTCGAGGTATTTCGTAAGACGGGTAGCGTCGATCGCGCACGCTCGATTAAGCGATCACCGCTCGATTAGACGTATCGCTTTTTGTCGAGTTCGATTCCGACCCGTCCTGGCCTATTCCTATTCGATGCCTACCTGGATTAATCGCTGATTAAACGAGCTGTCTAAAGATTTATTCCCTTGTAATTTCATTATAAAACGATCCACGCCATATCGGTCTGCTGCTTATAAAAACCTTATATTTTTACCCCGTGCGTCGAATGAGATCGGACTCTTAATAGTCTTGGTTGCATCGAGGATGACTCGCTGCTCGATTCGAAAAGATTCCAATTGATCGTCTTTCAGTCGGCCCAAACTTTAGCAGCATGAAATATACGAATTTCAATCTCGGTCATCGTCGAGTTTCAATCATCGAGAATGGATAATATTTTATCGAACGGAAAAGGAAAGAAAGAAGGAAAAAAAAAAAGAACAAAAAAAACAAAGGGAAGAGTAACGTTTCAGTTACATTCCGGTCGGTAGAGCGATTTCGCTCTATGGAAATCGCCGAGTAGGCGGGAGGACGTAATCGGTAGGAATATCGTAATAGGTACCTTAATCCCATCTAGCTTTCTATACCGCCCGCGGCGAGTTTACTCGCGCGCAAACGCCTGCCGTATGGCGAGCGAATCGCTTCGCCAACCAAGGCGCGTTCGAAGGGCCGAACCGTATTCCCACCCGCCATTTATCTCCATCGCACTCGCTTTGTCATTTCTTCCGTCTCGCTCTTTTCTCTTTTCACCTTTCCCTTCTTCTCTTCTTAGCCTTTTCCATTTACACGCACGCGTACACGCATGCGCCTCTTTTACTCCTTTCCCGCGCTGCCCACTACCCTGTCCCGCGCGAGCAAGTATCATCCGTACTTTCTTTCGCATAATCCTCGACGATGATTCGGCAAGGAATAATCTCCGATCTTCCTCCTCGCATCCTACGTGCTTCCCATAGATTCTCCAATAGGATATAGTTAATAGCAATCCGTACATTAAATCTCGAAATAATCTTTCTAATCTCTCTCGGTGAGGCAACAGACACGGATGGATAAAAGAATTTCTCCGTGGTTATCTGAAAATATTTTCGGCCAGAAACGATTGGAGCCTTTCATAGGAGCCTCCTAAATCCGTCAAACTACTTTCGCCGTTTAAACAACTTTCTAACTGTTGAAGCCTCTTGAGGCGACTAGCGATCGCGTTAGCGATTCTCCTACGGAGGTTTTTTTGGAAAAACGGAAAAAGACGAAAGGAACGAAAAAGGGGAAGGGAGGGAGGGAGAGAGAGAGAGGGAGAGAAGGAAGGATTTTCGAAGATAGGAAAGAGTCATGAAACAAGGTGGTGGCCTGCCGTGGGCGAGAGCGAGAACGAGGTAACGAGATATTAAACGTTCCTGCAACCTCTCGAACGTGTTTGCTCACGTAACCCGTATTAATGATACGTTAAATCGCCACGAGGGAGTAATTACATAGGGCGCCGATAGCATGCAAGAGGTAAACGGCGTATACGCTGTAGTACGCTGTTCGTACACGTATTGGTCGTACGTACACGCGGAATACAAAAATTCTTTATTCGAGTCGAGTCGAGGCGAGCAACGAGCCTCCAAAGGCTCGGCCGTACTTGAGAACGGCGAAGGCTAAGCAAAGGCTATAAAATAAAAGAGTTCTCGACGAAAGCCGTTCGTCCGAACAAATCTCTCGGTTCCTTTCGAGATATAATACAATGAGACAATGAGAAAGACCGATAGGTAGTTTACTTAGGGGTTCTACGGTGATAATAATTAGCATAAGTCTACGAGACAATCGGTTCAAGTATTCTTGCGCTGTTCTATTCGAGATAAAACATCCTGCGTTGGCGGGCAAATCGCAGTCACGGCTGTAATTATTACGCAAAAAGACGAGCGACGCACGTGTTCCTAACAGTGAGTGCGCGTACGAACCGTGACGAAGCCGGCATTTCGACCATCTCGTTATCGACGATCATCTCACTCATGCCGATAGCCCATGCTGATAGCCTTTGATCGGTAAAAGAGCTGCTTTTCGGTCGAATCAACGTTCTTAAATCTATCAGAATATTAATACCATTTCAATTTGTCTTCCATATGTCGAATATCGTGCACGAAGCGATGAGAACTGATGGGATTATACTATTATAGAGACCCGGCCCCTCCTCCTTCATCCCGGTCTCCTTCACAATTTTACTCTGGACAGTTATCGAGGAAGAGATCGATTGCGCAACGCAACGAGATAAATACTTAGTTGTTTTCTTCTTATTTTGAGAATCTTCTTTCTTGAGGAAGCTCGCCGGAAGCTTGGCCGAGTCTAAGGAGCGCGCGCGCGCGTGCGCTCGCGGTGAAATTCTAATCGAGCGCGCGCCGTTCGAGTCGCCGCAGCGAGAAGTCAATGGAGCGCGGTGGATAAGTCGAAACCGGTTACGATCCACATAATTGCTCGCGTGTAAATTTAGACGGGGCGAGAACATAGTGAAAACGATAATGGGAACCACCTGGTTCGTTCCCCGTCACTTTGGTAGGGCCCGTTGATTACTTTTAAAAGAGCATAGCGCGGCCTGCTCTGGCAGTTCTGCGCGCAAAATTCTCGGCAACGACGCCGGACGACGAACGAACAATTGCGAAGGTGCTCCTGGATAGCGGCAAAAGCGACATCTTTGTAATCTCCTTCGAATTATCAAGCGATCGTATTAAAAATATAACAGGGGAGAAGGGAATACGTAAAGTTCTCGTCGACGATAAGCACCGATTACCGATAATCGAATCGAACACGGAAATAATCAGGCAAACGTCTTTTTTCGCTCGGAGGACAAATGACGTAGAACGTTAGCCTGTCACAAAGTTCGATCAGCGTGAAGCTCTTGTAAAATTTAAATCGAACGTTCCTTCCTTCTAACCAATTTGTCTAAGATCGTCGTTCCATTAGCCGGCTTAAAATAAATTCCATCTACGATCCTCGCAAATATAGATATCCATCCTTGCAAAGGAGGCTGGTACATGCAAAGTCGAGAGTGACCCCCTTTCGAAGTGGAAACTGCGTGACCCAGGCTCCGTTTTCTCAACTTGTCGCGTGAATAAATTTAAGATCGATTTATGCAACGACTTGGTAACGAAGCGAATCGATAGGCTCGTTAATCATCGTCCAAGCTCGTACGGAGGATCCGATCTTAATCGGAGCACGAATTATTACGTCTCTCGAAGCTCTCGTGCGAGAGGTTGCAGGATCTAGGTAGCTCCTAACCGTCCTTGGACGAGGTTGCGCGCGTGAAACTCTTTACGCTACGAAAATCAATGTTGAAGTTAGTAGGCCGTACTACGTCGAGCGAGGGTAGAGAGAGCGAGAGAGAGCGAGAAAGAGAGAGAGAGAGAGGAGCATGATAAAACGGGTGAAGGTGAAGGGCGAAGGTGCTAGGGAGTGATACGAATGTTCGGTAATCGGCTACGCGAATCGTCCTTGAACGTCGTCGTCATCGTCATCGTCGTCGTCGAGAAAAATCGATATACCGGAGAAGCTCGCAAAGACGATATCTCGCTTCGAACTCGTTCAAATTTGCCGATAATTCGACGAATCTTAATATCCTTCAGTGAAATCCGAAAGAGAGAGATTCGACATTTTACAGAGGCATTATCCAAGTTCGACGATCTTGTCGGTTCTTGTCCTTCTAGCGCACGAGCAAGACCTTCGAATATCTCTTATCGTCCTCGACCACGAGGACGTGCGTGTCGAAGAAACGGGACGCGCTTCTATCTTCCATTAATCGACTTTTCGTTTGGCCCACTAGCAACGTTAGTATTTCCGTGTCGTCAGGGATGTCCCGTTATCGATAACGTTTAACGCGATAACGTGCGGGACGCTTAAAGGAAAGTCGGAGAACCGCTTTCGGGAGCGATCTCGTATCGATTTCGATTTCTCCTTGAAATTTCTCTACGGGCGTGCTGCTGCGCGCGCCTTCTTAGAACGGGAGAAAAGAAGACAAGAACAGAGAGAGAGAGAGAGAGAGAGAGAGAGAGAGAAATACGTTCGGTATAGTAGTCCGTGCGTGAGCGTGTTCCGACGCGACAGCGCGCACAACAGATAGGATCTTTCTGGTTGGTATGCGCCAGAGCGACCGATACGCGACACCCATACCGCGCGAGCATACGGAGCTGCAGGTTCCGTGACCCCGAAACCACGGATACGCTCTTGAGATATGCCACGAGGAAAACCTCTTAAGAGTTGCAAGTAAGATCGTTATTCTTTTGTTAATTCGCAGAAGGAAAGGATCGATCGACGAATAGACCGGATATCGCCCCGAAACCAAAGAGTTTCTTGCTACGTCCACCGTGTTCGTTCGTCGTTTCTCGACGATCTTCGACGATGTTACGGTGAACTAGAGTCGTATTATTACCGCAACGTATCAGACAGGACCGTACAATAAAAAACCAACTGCACTTTAACGTTTCCATTCGCATAATCTTACGCTGCAGACTGTGTCATTTTACGCTCGTTCCTCGAGCATTTAATTTTATCGCATACTTCGATCTATACTTATATAGAGAGACAAAGTTTATGATCGAAAGTGGTCCGCCAAGGAAAGTCGCCGTCGAGAGTTTCAAAGGCGCCCATATTTCGTAAGACTAAGATCATCTTTGAGAGATTTTCTCGTGGAAGCCGTTCGTCCCTGTAATAATTAATCGTAAAACTAAGGAAACGAGAAGACGAATGCGATAAAAAAAAGAAAGAATTTGACAAACCTCCTCGCGTCCACGCTCGGAAATCGGCTTATGCTCGTTGATGCGTGACGTCGTCGGTAGTACGTCGAGGGAGGACAAAAAATACCTCGAGTAGACAGGTTTTCAATGTTAATATCGAGTCGAAGTAACGCTAGATTAGAAAACTTTCTCGTTCTGTCTATTAACACGGCGACGTAGACGACGTGGAACGCGCGCGACTCGTTTTTCCTCTCGAGAGTCGAGATCGAGTGCGAGAAAAAGAGAGAGGAAGAAAAAAAAGTAAAATAATTTCCGACATTCGAATAGCAAATTATGTATGATACGCTGCTCACACGTGTTTCGACGTCGTATTTATCCATAAGTGCTACCGCATTTTGCGAAGATAATGATCACGATAAATTTCATCTCTCATCTTTCCTTTCGCGGACCGTCCTTATCGATCTTGAAAGATCTTAAAAAAAGAAAACAAAAAAAAGGAAAGAAAAAAGAGAAGGAAGCGTGGTCTTTTGGTTCGAGAAATTCGCGTGCACATCTCCAAGAGAATAATACGCGAGGATAAGGTAAGAGAATGACAGAGGATTCGTTCGTACACGCACGACGTAGCGTGCAACGAGCAAGCGGCTGATTTAGTCGCGTAGATCGAGCTCCGCATACCAAACGACTGTGACCGACTACGAGTGGATCGAGACACCGTTGGGCCTCAAGGCCGTCGGGCTCGTAAAGCCAATTCGTGCCTCTCCCTCGTGCTCGACCGACCAAACAAGCCTTATTTTCGAGAGAATCTAGAGAGAGAGAGAGAGAGAGAGAGAGCGCGCCTACTCTGCACACTCTTCCGTTGCATTTCGCCAAGATGGCAAGTCGAGGCGAGCCATCGCGCTAAAAGTCCATTACTCGCGAATTAATGCTGATTCGACGCAAATCAGCTACGACGCGTAAATCCAAAAACAATTTCGCGTTAGATCGGTATTGACGTTTTATTTTCGTGCCAACCAAATGCAAACCATAGAAATGGGCGTTCGGTCGAGCAAACGAATGTCGCGTCCTTAATGCAACCCTGCTCTAATTCGATTTCGCTCTTATGAATACGCCTTGGGATATAAAATACTTTTGAACCGGGTCCGTGGAATAGCTAAATAAGTAGGAGAGTTTGCGTTTTGGCGAGAGGCCAGGAGACGGTAGACGCATCGAATTCTTTCGATCTCGATGTTTACCTCTCGACCGGCTACGAGCTAGTCCCCGTCGACTTTTAGATACGAACGTATCTATAAGCGAGACGCAAGCGGATCTATCGCGAAGATTTTTACCGACGAGGGCAAAGATCAAAGGTATAAAGAACGATAGAAAAACGTGCGTTTAATTGATATACCGCAAACTTTCACGGTAATTCTTATTCGCGAGACACCGCAAACGTTTCACGAAAAAAAAAATCTCGTGTACGTCCATCGACTAGACGACTATCGCGTAGTCTACCTAGATACGTACCTAGGTATCGTTATTTAAACTAATAGATAGAAAGAAAATCGCGCGTGCGCGACCGATAAATCGGTCGCTGTAAAACCAAGTACGATTCTACGAAAGCTATCTGATCGTGAACGCTCGGCCGTCAACGAGTTCTACGAGTAACAACGACTAGCAACGGTGGTAGACGCGAAAGCGCGTGGGTGTGCGCGAAATGGAAGGAAAAAAAAAAAGAAAAAGAAACAAAAAAGAAAGAGAGAGAAAAAAAGGAAAACAAGAAAAAAAGAAAGTAATAGTTGATAGAAAATCTGATAAAGAGAGTCGCGGACGTCGCGGAGAGACTCGTGCGAAAGTAATTAACCCGATGGTCCGCGCTAATCGTTCTTTAAAGCGCCGTTCGGTGTCCACGAGTCGATCGAGATAATACCGCGATGCACTTTCTTTCCATATAGAGAAGCGTGCGAGTGTGAAAATCACGCCCATTCATTCGTACCGCGTAAGGATTCGTTAGCGGATTACTCGCAATTCCAATTATTACCGGTGTCTTCGAAGGTCCAACGGCTTCGGCCTTCGAGAAACGGGCTTCGATCGATCGTTCCTATCATCGCGCGAAATATCAAAAGCATTCCGACGTTTCTCCCCGGCCCCCATCCCCCTCTCGACGCGTTTATCGAAACTCGTCCGATCCGATGAAACAAACTCAAGGATTGGACGAGTCACGATAGTCGTTTACGAGTAAAATTCGTCAATGGCGATGTTAGGAAATTAATGAAAATTAGGTGGATAGGAATGGTGGTTAGGAAGAGGAAAATAATAAATGAAGAGCCGAACAACGGAGGAGCGGAAGAAAAGTCGAGAAAGTGGAGAAGACGGCGGTTTCGGATTCCACCTGTTAAAAGGAACGCTCGATATCCGTTAGAGCTATCCCCTTTAACCGGCGGCCTTGTCCGCCCCCGTCTAACGCACACACGATCCCACACCAAGAGCGACTACGACGAGCACACCCTTCCCGCGCTCTGGGTCGTCAACATACATCCAGTCGGTCGACTTAACCCCGCTCTCCCCGGGCCGATATCTACCTGGGCGCCTACGCGCGCGACTTCAGCCCCCTTCCCGCCGCCTTCCCCAACAATGACGTCATACTGCGACGTCGTCGATGACGTCACCGTTCCGTGCCGCAGTTCCGTTCATCGATCACGCGCGCGCACCTAACCACCCTCCTCCTCTACCTAGCGAGATCGGATGCCTCAGGGCCGGCGAAAGAGGCACCCTCTCGATCTCTGCTCGATTCAATGACGTTCGCACGTGCGGAAAACACCTGCTGCCTACGCACCTTCCGAGCTTTTTTTTTTGTCCGCGTACCGGACAAGACCGAGTTCCTTCAATCAAGAAACGCGCGAAAAGATAGCACGCCTCCGCAGGTATCAAGGGTCGCATACCAAGCGGAAGAATCGTTCCAAAGCGATGCCTTTGGAGGAGCGTGGGACTAGATGAGAGACCGAAGGAACGCTATATTACGTTCTTTAATCCTTGGAGCGTGCGCGACGAGACTTTGCTCGAGCGAACGAACGAGTGAAAATGATCTTAATGAGAGAACAAAAAGGAGACGCTCTTTTATTTTTCACCTTTTTTTCGATACTTTTCAATATCTCTACGACAACCTCTTGTGAGCTTTTATTAGGAATGTATCGACTGAGCGTGCGATCCTTTGGAATTTCGAGCGTTGTCTCGGTTATAAAAAATCCCTTATATCGCTGTACCGCTAAACGTTTCGATAAGACGCCCCCGTTCGTGATAAGACGGATCTCGCGAAATCTCGATAAAGACGAATGTTGAGAAAGAATTGATCCGATAGCGGCGGATATGAAGGATCTTTCCTGGATAGGGTGGATCTATACGCGCGTCATGGCCCACGTACGCACGACGGATTATGGCGATCGATAAATCACGAGGGAATATTGCGAAAATTGAAAGAAATTGGAATATCTTTCAACGAGTTCGTTAAGCCTAGCGGATTATTGCGTTTAATCGATACGGAACGACTTACGTACGTGTACTTATGTCCGATAGCCTCCCTCGCCGCTGCCAGTATAAAAATAATTTCTGCTTATGTACGCGCGCGCGCGCGTGCACGAGAAAAGGATTTAAATGCTTCTACCTCTTGCGAGGAGCAACTGCTTAATTTTGTTGCTTCTTTCGTCATTCTAGCCGCGTTGCATAACGAGCATTTCCGTGCCGGTCATTCACCAATACGTTTTGCTGCTTCTGTTTCGTCACTTTGGTTACAAGGCGGTGTAAAAAACTTGAGAAGAAGCAAGCACGCGCACAATGCATCCTGCGAGCCGCGCGAATCTCTCTCTCTCTCTCTCTCTCTCTCTCTCTCTCTCTCTCTTTCTCTTTCTGTCTTATATCGCTTTTAGCTCAGCCTCTTGCGTTTCTTTACAATGACATCGCTCGAAATAACTTGATTTTCTTGATTACGAGCAAGAGTAATTACCGATTGCTAAATCGTCGAATTCATGGAGACGAGCTCGCCATTAATGAACATTGGCGATTTAATAAAAAGAAACTCTTGCCGATTTCTTTCAGAGTGGTCGCGAATCATAAAATTATTTTATAGTTGGCGGTCATTCACCAAATACCACGACGACACTAAAGTATTTACGTTTGAGAAGAGAAGAGACGCGCTGGATGCATCGTCATAGCTTTGCTTTGGCACGAGTAACGAAAATGTCTTTTTTTCTCTCTTTCTTTCCCTCTTTCTCCTTTATCCATCCGTCTCGGTCTCTTTGCTTTTTACCGTCTTCCTGCGTGCCCGTTAAATTTAGCCCACTGCCACGCCGACTATTACGCGAGCGAGTTGTTAGCGGCGTAACTTTATCGCCCTCTCTCTCTCTCTCTCTCTCTCTCTTCCGTTCTACGGCTCGTTCCTATTCTCGCCTTACGAAAGCCAACGGCGTAACGGTACTTCCGCGAAATAGAGTCGAAACGAAATTGCAAGCGCCGGGAACTTGTCTCAAGGTCGACACTGAAATCGCGAAATTCCTGTCCTGCGGACATCATCGAAGTTATACCAAACTTCATCCAACTTATCGACTTATCCGACGATACGATAGAGTCCGCTCGTCGAAGAATGCTAAAGGTAATTTTTTCTCGAGTTTGCGAGTCCAGTAGCAACGACGAGTCCCCGCTCAAACAGACATAAGTTGTAGACATAAGAGGAAAAAGTTTCGCAAGGCGCGTTACCACACTCGCGGAAGCTGCGGAACGGTGAAACGTAGTATCGTTAAACATTCTTAGAGAAGCCGCTACACGCGTCTCGCGAGAAACTCGCAAGAGAATTTTATCGACTTTGTGTCAAAAAAAAGAAGAAGAAGAAAAAAATAGAAAGACGATGTTTCTTGCAAATGAGTTTGTAACCGTTATGAGAGATGATTCACGAGAATAAAACGTTTCCATAGATAAAAAGTAAGAGGAGAGAAATTGCGCGCAACGTAAGTGACGATTAAGAGGTATAAGCCAATAACGAAAGCAAAAGGTGGAAGAGAAAGAGGAAGCGAGAATCGAGGAGGACGAGATCGGGAGCGCAAACGCCATCACCGATGGCGACGACGGTACATGACGCCGAAAATAGCGTCGTCCTTGGTGGCACGCGTGACGTCGTAATGCCGTCGGTCGGTCGATGACGGACGGGGGCGGCGTTGTGACGTCAACGTTAATGCCTTCGTCGGTGTAGCGAGCGACGCCACCACCGTCGTCGCCGCCGCCGCCGCCGCCGCCGCCGCGACGCCACCGACGCACCGAGCTTGCGCTCTGTATTTCCCAAGCTTGCGCTCGATCCAATGGCCTCTCTCTCTCTCTCTCTCTCTCTCGCTCTCTCGCTCGCTCTTTTCCTCGGAGCTGTTCGGACTTTGAATGAAACGGCAGAGCGAAACCGATCCTTCCGTTGTCCGATATTTCCTTTCTTCTCCTTCTTTTCTCTTGACTAGCCGAAGGGCATGGAGCTCTTTTAAAAAGAACTTCTTTTCAATTTGTACGAACGATGTAGGTACTCTTTGAACTAAAAATAAACGAACGTCCGTTCGTATATGAAGGTGCTGCTTTTAAAGCGTCTAAAGAAGACAAACGTCTTCGTGCAGAACGACGTCTTCGCGTCGACTCGGAATCGACATTTTCGTCAAGTATTTCGCACGGAATACGTTTTCGCGGTGAAATCTATTTCAGGTAAAACAAGGCCGTGCGTCACAAGGCGAGTCGCGTTACACATTTTTATCCGCGCTTCGCACGAATAAATCACGCGCGAAAGCGAACCTAGGAGAGCAGCGTCTATCGTTTGCGCTCCTTACGCCTTATGCTTGAGTATAGATTTAGTCTTTTCTCCCCGCAAGGAAGAGTCAGAGATACGTTAACTTTTCCTGTCATCGAAATCTATGCCACTGAAAATCCCGCTTTTCTATGTTTTCCTCGTGAATGAACAAGGATAACAAGGAAATAGAGATTTGTTAATCGCGAGTTAATAAGAAGGTTATAAATAATAATCTGACGTTCCTATTGATCGTATCCGGGGAGTGGGAGGGATAAAGCGAGCAAAACGACGGAAAAAGGAGTTTTTAATGGCATTGTGCTCGTGACACCTCCTCGTTCGTCTACACCGACCCTTTCACTTCGATCAGCACGCGCGAGTCGAGCGCGCAACTGACGAATACCGGTACACACACGTAAAGTTTTCATTTTTAAGTTTCACAAGGTGCGACCTTTCATTAAGTAATTTCCATATAACGGCACGTGCCTCTCTTTTTCCGATTTTTCCATTATTTCGCGATACTTACGACCATCGAGACGATTATTCGAAGCTAACCGCTGTCGACTCGCATACTCGATCTTTATCATCGATCGGCTACTGACCCTCTCGATAATCGTACCAACTACCGATACATCGACTTTTAATTATAAACTCGTTACAGCATAGATAGGTAGAACCCTCTTTGAAATTTCTAAATGGTATCAAAGTATTCAGCTTGTTCCTTGCACGAGCCAATCGATAAATCGATCGAGAAAAATTTCACCGCCGTAGTCACGATAGCGACTTCTGTTAAATCGCTCCCAAAGACTATGTCCCGTGCCAGGTGAGAGTCCCGCTACGTCTGCGTTTTATATTTTATGAACGAGTCCCTCCGTTGGAACGGTATTCACGTAAGACCAATCCCTTTCGCCTCTCTCTCTCTCTCTCTCTCTCTCTCTCTCTCTCCTTTTTAGCTACGTTGCGTCACCTGTGGTCTCGCAGTTTCCTCTCTTTTCCTCGTTTATAAGGCGCGCAGATCGCGTGTTCTCCCGAAAAGAGGACTCCCGGCATTCGTTGCCGCAAAAACCGCAAGTTCATCGACAAGTCGTCGTGCTATCGGCGCGTTTCACGAGCAGAGCCAGCCTTTTGCGGTCGAAAGAATTTCATTGATGGCAACGAATGAATGATGCCGTAGCCATTGGGAACCATTCCGCGTCACACTCGCGCATAATTACCGTCGCGCATTCCTTCTCATCTTTGCTCAAGAACGATCGATACTGAAAAAGTAACTAGACGAAAAAGTGCAATCACGTGGTATATGGAACTACGATCATTGTTGTGAAAAAAATCAATATAGACGCGGATAACCGGATGGCTATTATCGGAATGACGAAATTGCTTATCGGACGTTGTAGTCGACGTCCAAGTATCGGAAGGATGATTCATGCTCCCGATTGACATTCTGACGTTTTCGACCGATCTGTTCTCTTTTTTGTTTTTCCTTTCGGAATAGCGCGTGAACCGATGATGTTTCATCGTTAACTTTGAACGGTTCCATGCACGGGAGCATGGCCATTATAGCACAACGACGCCAAGGAGAATAGGTGAAAAGTGTAAGAGCACGCGATCTCTTTTCTTCTCGATCGATCTCTCGCTCTTTCTACCTCGTCAAACTTTCTCTCCTCTTCTCTTTTGTGGCCTAGCCAGGCAGCCGCGGATCGCCCGCCTCGCACGTATATATTTAGTTTGGCCAGCAAAACAATGCAATTGGCCTCTAGGAAGCGCGAATCGTTTCTTCTCTACTCTTTTCGGTGGCACTCTGTACCGCGTAAACATGCTTCTACGCACATCGCTCTTACTCGTATGGCCAAAGTGTAGAATTAAAATGACTTGATCGTTAAAAAGTTGTGCAATAATTACGAAAATTGGCAGATCGAAATAGGCCAGATATTCTCATTAAGGCTATTGGCATTTAAGAGAGATGGAGAGAGAGAGAGAGAGAGAGAGAGAGAGAGAGAGAGAGAGAGAGAAGAGAAAGGACGGACCTCTTCCTTGTGGCATACATAATGCGCGCACACACACACACACACATCTAATAAAGATATTTAATTTATGTACATAGACCGTGTCCGCTTATGGAGTTAGCCTTGACAAGTCAAGGGGCGAAGGATTCGTCGAGTAACTGCATCGTTTAGAGAACGACTCATTCCCGGATGCAGAATGGTCGTCTGATCGAGACCGTTGCGTACGGTAAATCCATCCTGTTAACCTTCGATATGACAAATGGAAATGCCTTTGTCGAAAAATATTTCCGATCGTTTCGCGATGAAATCTAATCGGACGAATTTCTAGACGAGTCTGGAATGAAGTAGTCAAGTGCGATATAAAATCAGACCAGGGAGTGCGTAAAGATGCATCGCGTCGTTACAAGTTCCGGCCGGACTCGAACTACTTGAACGATAAGTTTGAACGATAAGTAAGCGAGAAACGAGATTCGTATTTATTCGACGCATAAAACATGAAATAAGACTTGGCGGGACAATGGAAGAAACAATGATCGACAAGAATGATCTCTCGAAAGCATGTTGAAGTAATTAATCCGCGCGTATACGAGGTCGAAGTGATCGGTCTAAGCCTTTCTCTCTCTCTCTCTCTCTCTCTCTCTCTCTCTCTCTCTCTCTCTCTCTCTCTCTCGGATCAAGATATCGTAATATCTTAGCGATCGTCCAGCCCACGCGGTTGAAAGACAAAACGAGAAACAAAAGGAGGAGAGGGAGGAGAAAAAGAGAGAGAGAGAGAGAGAGAGCCTCGATCTATCGAGTATCGATGTGGCAGCGCCTACTTAACGGTGCTACGGTAAAAGTACGAGTGCGTTTAATGCACGGAAGTCATAAGCGTTGATTTACCATTGTCACGGCCGTTACTCTCTCGTCAGGGAAAAGGACAATCGTTTGGTTCGCGATTCGACATCGCTGGTGGCTCGCGACAATAATGCGGCAGAACCGGTGACCGCACCTGCAATCGCTGTAAGTGGTTATATTTGTAGTTTGTACTCTCTTCTTTCCTGCGGTCTCGTGCAGGCCAAGTATGTACGCGGAAAAGAAACGTCGCGCGCTCGGCCCACTGCCAGACTATATTTACCTTAACGTGCCGGTTACACCTGTAAAGACTAAACTTTCAACGTCGTCGTCGTCGCCGCCGCTGCGACGGATAGAAGACAGCTCGTACGAAAAATGCTTCTCCGAGACATTAGAGACGCGGAAGCTGCGAGACCGATCGATTTTTATGCTATTTTTCCACCTATAATCGGATTTCCTTTCGTACACGATAGGATGCTACGGAAACGATGATTCCATTCTTTCGCGCGGCACGCGAACAACTCGTAACTCGAGAAATATCGTTTCAGAATGTAATAAACGAGCGGTAGCGTAACAGACTCGTGATAAATCGAAGTTATCGAAGATGTCACGAGTGAAGTTGAGCGGAATTATGCGAGAACGCACGTGTATATTTATTAAAAGTCGTCGAAATTCTGATCATTTTTGAAAGGTACCGCGCGCTTTATAATTTATTCGAGGACTCGTTTCGTAACGTTTCTACGTATTACGTCTAATAGTAATAACATTTTATAAAGTTAAGCTCCGAGACATCTCGTCCTTGCTAATAATGTTAGATTCGTCGAATAAAGCCGGAAATAAATAAATTGCTAACATTTTACGGTGTCTCTTTGCCATAAACTTAATCGTAGAATATTAGACTAGTGATCGCGTTACCTTTCCGACCGGACGTTGCGACGAAAGGACCCTTCTGTAAGGAGCAAAAGGGAAAAGTCTAAGGAGAGGAATAGAAGAAAGCTCGAAGAACGCACGGTTCGTGTTCGGCCATCACATCCTTCGTTCGATCGTCCGATCCTTCGTTTCTTCGTTGGAGGACGATCGACGAGTTAAACGCGATTACCATCACCATCACCAGCCATCACCACCACCATAAGCAGTAATCACCTGCGGCAACCATCAGCGACCATAGAAAATTCAATCTTTTTATTTTTTATCTCTTTTTTTCTTTTTTTTTTCTTTTTTTTTTTTTTTTTTTTTTTTTTTTTTATTTTATTTAGTCGAGAAGAGCGCAGCAAGACGTCTCTCTTTGTTCGCGCTGGTTGCTGAAGACTTACACTTGTTCCAATGATCGTGGCGTTGGTGCGCGTGATGCTGCTCGAGGTTGCGATGATGGTCGTGATTGTTGTTGGTGTCCGCCGCGATGGTGACCTGTTGATGGTAAGGTACGCTCGTCGGCAAATGGATCGTCGTCGTGGTCGTGGTGGTCGTCGTCGTCGATCGTTCACGCTGTTCGCTTTCGATGCGATCGTGATCGACGACGACGTGGTGGCGGCCTATAGGCGCGGGACGTTGCTGAATCGTCGCTGCCGGTCCCCCACCGGCCGTTCCTTCGGTTCCTGCATCCTCGGTTACGGTACGCATCGCGCGTACGATCGCTCCTCTTTCATTCACCGATCGAATTCACCGGACCCACCGGGAGAAAACATCGATATCTATTCGTCTATTTGAATTAGCTGCTCTGCCTCATCCCGATCGCGCACGTTTGCACGCGCGTGCTTAGGTGCGCGTGCCGAGAAGCACGTGCTACCGCGAGACTTGCGAGATCCTGTTCGATTATTACGAAACACCCGCACGAACACGACCGAAGAGGGAGGAGGTGGAGGAAGTTTGGCGTGCTTCCTCGAAAACTCGACGACTCGAGAAAGTAAGTTGAAGGAAAAAAGAGAAGAATAAAAAGTCTAACGTTGCGAAACTTTTCTCGTGGCAAAGATCGCGCGATTTGACGCGTCTTCCTTAAAAATTGAACGAGCATGCGCGTCGTCGTTCACATTCGGGGATGAAGGACGGATAGTGGCTGGACGATGAACGGACAACAGGAATTAGTGTCGTACTCGTGCACAAATCGAATTCTCTCTCTCTCTCTCTCTCTCTCTCTCTCTCTCTCTCTCTCTCTCTCTCTCTCCCTCGCTCGTTCACTCGCTCGATCGCTCGCTGTTATTTCGCTTTACGACGAAAGGGAACACTCGATAATGCGCGCGCGCACGCACGCACACGATAAAACCATTGAAACGCGCCAAGAGAAAACACAAAAAAAATCCTGTCTTTGGTTTCGTTAAAATTCAGTTGGAATATAGAGAGGGATAGCGTCGTTGGTTTTTCTTACTGAATCGAAACGGGGTGTGTCAAGGAGAACGATTCTTTGCTCTTTTAACTACCACCGACCTGCGTGCGTCGTCGTAGCGCAAGATGAATCCTTCCAGACGATGTCGGTGGAGGTCAGCGCTCCACCGAGGAGCCCGAAGATCTCGGACCTGGGCACTCGCATGCAGCCACCCTTAAGTCCTCGCTTTTTATCGTTCCTCTCTCACAACGGACGACATTGTCACGCTCGTTTTATACTATTTCTCTATCCTTTTTGATTTTTGATTCCTCTTCTTAATCTTTGTCTATCGATCGCTTTGGCAAGAACAAGGATAAACGGTTTCCCGCGATCTCGTGGTTCACGATCGATATCACCATCGATGAAGTAAAGTCACGTTCCTATAGGGAAAAACGAAATCACGTTTCTTATTTCTTCGAAGAAATCCTTATTCAGTAAGGAAGAGAACGCGCGTATGTCGTATGCGGAGCAAGGAGAACGGCGGCGGCACCGGTGCGCGTTTTCGAACGAGAGAAGAAAGAATGGTACACTCGCACGGCTGGCCGGCAGGCGCGTAACTGAGTCCGGATCGCGCGCGTTCCGCCGCTATATTAAAAGCGTAGCGCGTGTAGAGCGACGGCGGTGACGGTAGCGGAGGTGGTGCTGGTGGTGGTGGTGGTGGTGGTGGTGGTGGTGCTGCTGCTGCTGCTGCTGCTGCTGCTGCTGGTGGTGGTGGTGGTGGTGGTGGTGCTGCTTCTGCCGTTATTGCCGCGATGGTGGTGGAAACAAGAACGGCACACTATAGCCGTGTAACAACGACGACAAAGACGACGAGGAGAATGCAAAGGTGGTAGTGACGAGGGTAGTGGGGGTGTCGGAGAACGGCGCTAACGGTGACGTCACTCATCTCTCGCGGACGTCATAACCCGGGGCACACGCGGCCAACGGATCGATGGACCTGGCCTGGCGAGCGGGAGTCCTCATTGGCCCACGCGGACGATGATGCCGTTACGGTGACGTCAGCACGCCACCCACCGCCCGCAACCCCTCGCGTCGCGACCTAGTGCCGGCACGCGGCCCACCGACCGACCGACCGAGCCAGAGAAAGAGAGAGACGGTTCTATCTCTCCCCCCTCTCCTCTCCTCTCCTCTCTCTCTCTCTCCTCCTCCGCTCGCTTTGAGAATATTCTGGTCCTCTTCGACGTCCACTGGCGCGGGCATTTTCTTACCGACCACGGCTTTTGAATTATCGATGAAGCGATTATAAAGAGGCTATCGAAAGCCACTTCCTCTCCTCGTCTCGTCGCCTCTTGCCACTTCTCGCCCACCGAACTTTCGCACGTGATACACGTCTATCGACCCTTACGACGATTCATAATAAGGCGTGAACCTTTTTTCTCTCTCAATTACGCGTACCAGAATTTTATTGATAATACTTTAAGCGTGAAATAAATGGAGCGCTTCCATGCGTAATATATATATATATATATATATATATATATATATATATATATATA
Organism: Vespa crabro; assembly: GCF_910589235.1. Lineage (NCBI taxonomy): Eukaryota > Metazoa > Arthropoda > Insecta > Hymenoptera > Vespidae > Vespa > Vespa crabro. The sequence goes on from NC_060963.1 coordinate 225,891, forward strand.
TATATATCTATATATATATATACACATGCATACATAGATATACATGTATATACATGTTGGATGGAAAGAAAAAATGAATTTTGTACGAAAATTCGAAAATAGACGTCTCTAGAATAAAATGTCTCTTTTATCCCTATTTACTCGAAGCAATGACGACGTTCTAACGCTTCCTCGAGCAACGTAACGCCGATCGATCTTCCTGCTTGCGAGCGTGAAGCGGATTTATGCCGGCCGCATTGGCTACGCCAACGATGCCTCGAAAAACCGGAAACTGTCGTTTGTGCGTGGGAAGGCTTCGTCGTGATAAAAGAGAATAAAAAAGAGATAGAGACCGAGAAAATGGGAGAGAGAGAAGGTGTTTCCGAGCGAATCGCGGGGGTGTCTATTTCACCGCCGATGCAACCTTCATTCATGCATCGGCCGACCTAAAGGCAATGCCGAGGGCCACCCCCTCTTTGGAAGCACGATGCACGCGTAGCGGAGCGGAGGCGTAAGCGACCGCTCGACACGTTGCCCTAGTTTAAGTGACTCGTTCAGAGAGCTTGACGAAGATGAAGAGATCGTGAGAGAAAGACATTATTATGTCTACAACGATATCTAGCGAGTTATGTATTTAATGAAAAACTAATAACGATAAATGTGAGACATTTTCGGAAATTAGAAAATTACGAATGAAGAGTCGATCATAAAACGAAACAAATGATAAAAATTAGAGAGTAAAAAGAAGTATAATAAGACGAATGGTCGAGATCTGTAAAATCGAGAGCGAGTGACCGTGTAGGAGAAGGCCGACGCGAATCTTTCCTCTCTCTCTCTCTCTCTCTCTCTTTGCCCCCGTAAGCTTCTGTTTCTTCTTCTTCTTCTTCCGGTATAACGACGAAGATCGTTGTGAGAGAAGGAACGGAGGTCGAGCTCTTTCCCCTACCACCGCGAACAGGTCCGCGGCCAGACGTTGTGCAAATGCGGTCCGGTTGCCGAGGCAGAAGAGTTCGCGCCGATTAAAAAGTGGTTTGCCTCGGGTCGTTCCACTGACACAGTAGTGAAAACGAAAGAGAGGGGGAAGAAGCTAAAGACCGAGGCCCTAGGAGAACTCGTGCTTTATGGAACGCGATGGTCGCGACCGTGCGTGAGAGATAGGAAGATATTAGGATTTTCATTGGATTCTTTTCCGACTCGCTCGACACCTTTTCTTCTCTCTTTCCGATTTTCGTTTTTACACCAACCGAGCGCATCCCGATTAGAAAATTCTCAAGGGTCAACGAGAAGAGTCGATTATACGACCAGTTTTATAATACTCTAGCTAATCGATAGACGATACCGTTATGAATATAGTGAGGATGAACTTATAACGACGAAAGGTCGTGAACATACTTATTAACGTCGGTGAATTAATTAATCGATAGAAGGAAAAATGGACTTTAAAGACGAACGTAGCTATCTACCGTGAATCTGGAATGATCAATCATTGGCCTTTCGTTGATATGCCGGCCATGAAATCACGGGAGCATGATCGATGTGTGCGACGATTTTTAAAGAGAGCGCGTACTCCGTGCGATCTCAAAGTTCCTTCCTGATATACATATGTGTGTGTGTGTGTGTGTGTGTGTATATATATATATATATATATATATATATACATATACACATACACACACGCACACACGCACCTTTTTATCGCGAAAATATCATTCAAAGTCGCGCGGCACGTGACCCGAGGGGTTCACCGTTAGAACAGGGAGAATCGAAGACGGGAAGTCGAGTTAACGCGATCGGTCGTCCAAGGCAATTTCGATGATTCAAAGAAGATCATTTTAGAAAGTGCGACGTAAAATCGAAGCAAGTGGAGGACCAAGAGGAAAGGAAGCCGATCTCGATGGATCGACGTTCGAACGAAAAAAACGAAGAAAAACAAGAACTTGGATCGATTCGTTGGAGGACGCCATTGATGACGTTTCGCGACGAGTTTTTGAAGGTGAACATGCGCCTGCGATCGTAAATTTTTATCGTCATCTCCTTTCCCCCGCCTGAATATCTTTCTTCGCAAATGAAAGAGAATATTTCCAAGAGAAAAGTGGTAAAAGGGAAAAGAGAGACGGAAGAGAAGATAGAGAAGAGAAGATAGACTAGAACGGGAAGGAATGAAAATTGAAGCGATCGCTTATATTTTCTTTACTTTTCTTCTCTTCCTAATCCTTTAGACGTCGCGCACGATGGCAAACGAAATTGAACGAGATTCAAAGTAAATTTCAAATCTCCGGCATAAATCGCGTCACGTTGTATATGCAAATAGAAATAATATATCAATCGCGTGCACTATATTACACGCGATAGTACCTCGCGGACCTATGAAAATCGATTAGAAATCGATGTAGCTTGTTTGCCGACTGATGTACCCGCTCGAGTATATCCGTGATAATGTATATCAAGTTGTGACGTGTAACACGGTTTCCGCGATTGCCGTGATATAATGAAATTCAAGACATTCGGTATCCGATTGTATCGAGCTTTCGAGTCGGCCCAAAGGTATTATCGTCGATTAAAAAAGGATACTACGTAGGAATCTTACTAGGCGAAAGGTTTTCAAACGTCGCGATCCTCGATCACGGATGGGTCATCGATTTCAGTTATACATCGTCGATGTAGCTCGTCTTTGGCTCGACTCGAGGCGTGACGCAATCACCGAGGAGTGCATTAAAATAATTAAATCTCGCCGATCCCACAATGTCTAACAACTTTGGATTAACATTCTTCGCGTAATAAAAAGTACGAACGTGTTAAGCGCGACTAATAGACGCCGAGAGAATCGAACAACGGAAGAAGAATTAAGTGACATTTGGTTGGAGACGACGACGACGCAACGAGATTCGCTATATCAAAAGGCACACCCTGGAAGACGATTTACGTTACGAAAGGAAGGAACTCAAATTCTCGAAGAAAAAAGGAAAGATGCGAATAAACGTGGAAGGATAAAGAGAGGCACGAAAGGAAAGCGTCTAAATGGAAGAAGGAGGAGATGAAGGAGGAGGAGGAGGAGGAGAAAGAGAAGGAGGAGGAACCGGTTATCGGCACGAGTTCTCTCGTAGCCAGGAAGAATCGGCGAGGGTGAGAGGCTGCGCAGCTGTTATTACGCAATCGTGCACGGCGCAAGTACGTTGAGTTATAAGACGAAAGGCGACTGTCGCGGTGTAACGCGCGTACGTCGCACCGTCCTATCTATATACCTACCTACTTATATACATACATACATGCATACATACATACGTACGTACATACATACATACATATATATACACATATATGTATATATATCTATAGGTTTATAGACTATTTATAGATGGGCACGTACACCTTTCGTGTCGTTACGGACGGCGCACGCGAGATACCGAGTCGAACTACTAGCCGGGCCCGAATTAGCGAATGTGGTACGAGCCACCGATTCGACTACTAAGAATCTTCTAAATCTCAACGAAATGTTTCAAGCGATATTTCGTTGGGACAACGCGTAAACATCCGATCTGGGAAAGAGTCTCTTCGCGCAGAATGTGCGACAAGGCACGGTTAATTAATTTATCGCACGAACGGTACGAAAGAGTCGAGGGAAGAGACGGAGATAACGATGTATGTACATACATACGTACGTACGAGCAGTGGCTCCTGCGTGTGTGACTATTTTTAAGGAAAGTAAGAGAGTTGAGAAAGAGAGAAAGAGAGAGAGGAACGAATAACGGTTTACTCGCAGATAACAGCGCGCGCGTTTCCGATGCAGGTAAAAATAACAAAAGTTATAGCACGGTTGGTACTGCGGCTGACTCGTATTCGAGATTATCGAGGTGCTACGCGTTCCTAAATTAAGTACAAGTCGCGTGACACGGCGCGAAAAATCCTCGCTCGCTTTCCCGAACGAGTAATTTCACGATATCGAAGAGAGTGTACGTAATTTCCTTTTCTTTTGCTCGTTCAAGAGAGAGAGAGAGAGAGAGAGAATTCGTTATAGCGCGGCGATATCGATTAAAACGCGTCAAGTGCGTGGGAGGTGTCGGTACAACGAATACAGAAGGGAAAGAGAGAGAGAGAGAGAGAGAGAGAGAGAGAGAGAGAGAGAAACGTGCACACACGCAAGAGTTTGTAGAGTGCATGCGCGGGAGTCGCTTGGAAGGAAATGTAAACGGCTGCTTACGGAGAGAAGCGTTTCGCGAAATGGAAACCAGGTAACTGCCGACGTCGTGAGGTTTCGATTCCAAAGATTAGCCGCTCGCTCTGTGGGAAACTTCCTCCGTTACTACGGAAAGATCAGCTTCCTCGGTCGTTCTCGAAACGATCCCTCAAAATGTTCGAGAATATGTACCCACTCGATACTTTCGAACATCGCGGAAGAGGATGTCGTCTCTCTTCTTTTGGCTACGAAAACGATCGTAAACACGTCGGAGTCTCTCTCGATCGCTTCCGGTGAAAATTACGAGCGAGGCACGATCTTGAAAATCGAGTTTGAAGATGCGCATCGAAGCGCTCTCTCTCTCTCTCTAAAAATATTTATACACATTTACGACATAATATATATATATATATATATATATATATATGTATATATAAATTTGAAGTAACGTTGGTTAATAATTGGCGTAGATAAAAAGAACGAAGAAAGCAAAGGCGGTCGGTAATTTTTCGGGCTCGCTCGATTCGTCGCGGCCTCGTCTCTGGTCCAGGCAGCATCCGGCGTTGCGCGGAGAGGAGCGTCGACTCGCATCTTCTCCCGCTTCGCCGTGCCTCCGTCCTTCTCTCTCGGCGTAGATCGGAGAACGATAGGCGATTAGCGCCGCGTGTGAAAGGGAAAGCGAGCGGTCGGCTTCACGGAGGAGGACGATCGACCCCGGCGCTCGAAACGACTCTCTCCTTCGTACGTAACGTCTATTCGTCCTCTCCTCTCCCCTCCACATCCCGATACTTCTCCTTCTTCCTTTTCTTTACGTTTTATTCTCTCTTCCGTTCTTTTCTATCTTTTTTCATTTCTTTTTCATTCGATAAACGACCTCTATATCCTCTTTTTACGTTTCTTTCTTCAAAGCAATTTTTAATGTAACGTTAGCTCAATTCGAAAGTATTCGTCGATTCTAGCGCTTTTTAAAAACGTCGTCGCTGTTGTAGATCGAAATCTACAAGCATTTACAAGATTGCTCTAATTAAGAGAAAATTAGATACAAGATCCGCTAGAATCTTAGCACTGGTCGGATTAGTTAAGTCAGAGAATTTCGTATAGGATACGAAGACGCGCAGTTACATTATGCGTAGAAACGAAGAAAAAAATTCGTGCGAGTGCAAAGCGAGCATCTCTCGCTCTCTCTTTCTCGAAACGCGCGAGACAAGTCGCAAAGATGAGAAAGAGAGAGAGAGAAAGAGAGAGAGAGCACGAGTTTCGCGTGTACATGCACGTCGACGCGTGTTTCCGCGTTGCTATGCTAATGAGAGAGCGTCGAGAATCGACAAAGATCGTTCCGCTTATCCTTGGACCATCTTTCCTCTTCGTCTTCGGCCGCACAAAGACGATTTTGACACTTTGAATTTCACGAACGAAACGAAAGAGAAAATCGCAGAGTATCTCTTTGACTAGTAAATATGCCAAATAGAAGGCTCGCGATCGAGGCAACTCCGATCACTTTGTAATTTTATTATTTCTACTTATCTTTTTTTCCATTCTAGCATCCATTGGGATATCCAATGGTATAATGTGTTCCTCGTGACAAACAAAAATCACTGGTTTAAATCGTTAAGTAGGCAAGACGTATGATCGGAGATTCTGGATACCAGTCAATTATCGCAAGAAATAACGATCCTCCTATCTGATGAAGTATCGAGGGAAACGCGTTTGCTCCGAAGAAAACTGTTTGGTATCAAGTGCCTGTCCATTGTAGCGATATCGGTACCCCTTTGGGGAAAAAAGTATTTTCAAACGTAAAAGTAATACCTACTCGATAAAAAACGAGGTAGCTGACAATGCATTCAAATGTGTCGATACGTCAACTTTTCTGTAGAAACGTGTAATAATAAAAAAAAAGAAAAAAAAAAAAAAGAAAAAAGAAAAGAAAAAAAGAAGAAAAAAAAAGAAAGAAAAAGAAAAAAAGAGTTATACTTTTTTCTATAAAAATGTAAAATCTAGTCCAATATACTAGATAGGTAATCTAATAGTAGTATGTTTTACAACGATAATTGCCAAGAATAAACTCGCTTTTAAATGCGATTCGTTCGCATTCTCAAAATTCAATTCCGACGTTCCAACACGATAGTATTAAAACATTGATCCCAAAGTATCGATCTTGACGATCTTTGATACAAGATTGCTCGAACATAAGTGTACCACCATAATAGCGTACCACGTTTTTAATTATAATTATTCGATATTCCTTATGGCTGGTTATATCGAGATACGTAGTTGTGACGTGACGAGGAGTATTCATAAATTTCGATCCGTAAGCTTATCGAGGAGAAAGACAAAGGACGTGTTGGTCGATCGGATCGGAGAATCGCGCGATGAATTTCGTGTCGTCGAATTTTCTAATCGACCTCCGTCTAAACAGAGATCCAACGTGATTGTCTGTCCGCGAAATGCTTTTAGCTTCTCGGCCGACAGCATGGTCACGATTATTCCGCGACGCGGAGGAGAATCGACGTTCGAGTCGTGGGGTCACACGCGGGGTCGTCGTTGAGTTCTATCTCGGTGAACCTCCCCTCTCCGGCGCTAGGTCTCTTGAGCCGACTCTTATTTCTCTCGAAGAGAAAAAAAAAAAGGAAAGGAAGCAGGAGGAGGAGGAGACCTCCCACCCTCGCGAGAGAGTCGATATACGAGCTGCAACGGGCCAACGTCGTCCTCTCGATCTGCACAAAGTCGTTAACGAGACGACTCGTTATCTTTAGCGCGGTATATATACGTGTGTGTTGCCTAGCTAGACGGCCGGTTATAAACCGGCGAGTAGACAACTACGAAAGGAGAGGTATTCCGAGAAGAAAGAGGAGAATCTCTTTTCGCGGGACTGTGCCTGAGCCATCCAAGAGATACAGGCACTTTCTCTCTCGTAGTTTTTCGGTGAGGCTGGCTTTTCCGCTCGCGCTTAGCATAAAGATGGCTAGTAGTCAACGATGTTTATCGGATAACAGGGATCGTCTTTGATCTCACGTACATTGGAGATAGTCGAGATAGCTCGCTAAATGTCCATTCGATTTGATCGTTCGTACATGTATAATAGGTATCGGTTACGTCGCTAGTATCGATCGAACACTACCAAATCGATATGAGAAGGCTAAATAATCACTATACGTTGCGCATTTTCATTGCACAAGGTATTCGCATACGCTACACGTTATTTTGGAAGATGCCGTTTCGAATGTGCGTTACGCCATTGTGTCTACTTTTGTTGATTTATCGTTCCTCTTTGAAATTACCGCTCGTGCTTTTTATCATCCGTCCGGAGAACAAAAGGATCCGAGACGGGGCCATTACTAGAAGACGGCCGCAGAAGAAGAAGAAGAAGAAGAAGAAGAAGAAGAAGAAGAAGAAGAAGAGGGAAGAACGGAGAGCGCATGAGAAGAGGCGGTTTGCCACTTCGTCCGGTTTCTCCGCGACGAGAATGCTTTTCGCGAGAGAAATATAGAAAAGAAAAGGAAAGGGAAAAAGGCAAAGAAGAAAAAAGGAAGAAGAAAATCGACGCGGTAGATCGCGGATGTCGTGCGCACGTAATACGCGGTGGATTTCATCGTCTCTTTGACGGATGACTAATGCTAAATGTTGCCGCGGTGGCAGCAACATAGTAACGGCGATCGCCGACGACAGGAGTTAGCCGAGAAAGCCCGGCGAATAGCCTACTCGAAGGTAGTTAACAACCGTGCTTGGCCTTGGTCGAGAATGGTTAACGGGTTGAAAACTTTTCTAGATACCCTATCTCTTTTCCTAGTACCTACTACTCACCTCGCGCGCTTGATGTATGGAGCATTTCATTGACTACCTGGACTTTGTCTCTCATCCTAACGCGTTTCCATTAATCCTACTTACTTTCGTTCCACGGCTCGTGGACGTCGTCTTTTACTATCCATCGTAGTTTCTTGATTTCGAGAGATCGATCGAAACGGCAAAGCTTTCGAGCGGTCCCTCGTCGATCGCGGATTTTCCTATTACGGATCGTGGAACCGGGATTCGTGATCGATGTAAACGACTCGCATCGATTTGCCGTACGATCTGTACACGTCTCCCTTGTCTATGTATGCGTTTGTCTTTGAGTTTCCTCATCTACGTGTATACCTGTACCATCCTCTCTCTTTCTCATCTCGCTTTCCGTTTCTGCATACTTTCTCGACGATTCTTCGATTATACATTTACCTCCCGTGCCTTCGCATTCGATCGACGGCGACGACGACGGCGACGACGACGACGGCGAGGACGACGGTGACGGCGACGGCGACGGCGACGGCGACGGCGACGGCGACGACAACGATGACCGGAAGAAACAAATTCAAGGCAAAGCGTTTATTATAAATTCGTCTCGTTATCGTTCGTTCGCACACGAATAGCCTCTCAATGTCAACTTGTGAAACTAACCGAGCACACATCGCTCATTTACATAATTACTCTTTCTACTTGTGCAACTTGCGTTTCTTACGCATTTCTTTTTTTTTTTTTCCTATTTTTTTCTTTCTCTTTTTTTTTCTTCTTTTCCTTTTTTTTTTCTACAGACGGAAGGACAAACAGATTAGTTACATAAAAAGAAAGAAATAGGAAGAGTATTCTTTTCTCCTGCAGAAACCACGCAAGAAAGTTTCGTTTATCATCGATTCGTGGTCTCTCGATCGTAACGCGTTCTACAATCGGCTTTTCTCCATTGGCACGAATGACATTGTAGTCTGGGTTACGTCGATCGTATTGAGTACCTAAGACGGATATGCTCGAATGCGTTTCGCAACGTAGATTAAGCGTTAATATTTAAAACTTTGTAGATTTGAGCCGTGCAACGGACCAAAAGAAAGAGAAATTTCGCAACGTAGACGCGTTTGCCCCGGATATAAAGCGAAGTTTGAAACGTTGCTATCGCAAATAGTTGACGCGAACCGTTATTGCTTTACGTACATAGGATACATTAAGTAATATTACTTAGCGTTCATCCCCATTACCTTACATGAAGTAATCGTAAAGGATTCTTACGTTCCGCGACTTCTGATCGTGCCGCCGCGGAGACAAGCGGTAATTACGCGTTTACGAGGACGCACGAGGTATACATGTGTATACCTATATCTACCTGCCTACTACTTTCGCCTCTCTAATTACGACGGAGGATAATCTTTGGTCGTTAGATTTGAATTTAACAGGACAAACAGGAAATTCATAGACGTTCGATTCATCGATCGTTAACTCGTTGTTCGCTCGTAACTCCGTTAGACCGCGCAAAAATTGTCTAATTAATGTTCGTATTCAGAATCGAACGAGACGATGCATACGTTTCGTTTTCTCTATCGAGGTACAACTGTACCAGCTGTTATAGCTTACGAAGGATCTTCGAAGAATCTTACCTTCTTAGAATGAAAATACTTTGCAGAATTTTCTATCTTCTATTCTGCGTACGTTTTGGTAAGAAAGTTGAGAATTTATTCGTGTCACTCTTATCGATCATCCTAAGAAATGTATCGTGCATATCGGGAGAGCCCCCAATATATAGACGTCTTCTTCTTTTCTCCGGAATTAGGTATCCTCTCGGCGAGCGGTCTATGCCGACCTCGCGGCACTCGCTGAGCATCGCGTATAGGTCGTTTCACCTGTCACCCAAGCGCAGAAACGAAAGAGAGAGGACGAGATGGCTCCGGGCGAAAAAGGAAAGGACGACGACGAGCCTCCGACGGACACCTCCACACGGACGCGCCACCGGAATCATTCTCGGACAAGAAAGACGTTTCGCTGTACTTCTGACTTAGTCCGCTGTGCTTGCTCTCTTCTTCTCCTCCTCCTCGTCAAGATTTGCACGCGCAAAAGGCAAATAATGACTTGGAATCTGCGCGTATCGTAGCTTTTTATTTCTTTCCAAAATACACGGGTCCGTTCCATCTCTTATACATAAAACATACGGCAAAGATTCAAATGACGATAATTAAAATAGTCGGTAATAAATAAGAGTGCGACGTATGTTAATTATACGGGAGAGAAGGACTTTTTCCTTTCGCATGAGTCTCGCTCGTTCGCTTCAAGAGGCATTCGAAAAAAAAGTAAACGAGACGATTAATCCGATCGAAAACGACATCCTGATACTACTATATGAACTTTTTCCTTCCACTTTCGATTATATTCTTTTGTCCAGCAAACGTAATTTCCCTAAATGCTTCTTCGCAAGGGTGTAAACTCGTGCCGATAGAAGGATAAAGAGCCGAGAGTGCGAAAAAACGAATTCATTAAAAAGCATCATTTCGGGAGGTGTGTATACTTGCGTGCCTTCCTCTCTCTCTCTCTCTCCCTCTCACTCATTTATATTCTCTCATACAAAACCACGATTTACAGTTATTCGATAATACGAGAAAGGCCTATCCCTCCGGTATTTCGAGGTAGCGTGTACGCAACGTGCCTTGCGTGGGACCTGGGTGGAAGATCGAGGCTGATTAATGGCGCTTAGAGGAAGAGACACGAGAGAGAGAGAGAGAGAGAGAGCACGAGGCGGCACGAGCCCGAGTATACGTGGAAGAAAGGACCTCTTCGCGAGAGTCGTCGCACCCCTCGCGTGGCCCGAGTCTACGCGGTATGCGTATTGTATGGTAATATCGTCCGTGTACCTACTCCAATATTTATTCCCCGTCGTTATAACGCGCTTTTACTCCATCCGACACCATCCATCTTCTCCGTCGCGTTTCACGCGCTTCTTATACTCCACCACGTTCTTCTTATTCCTTTTTTTTTTTTCAAATCCACTAGCGTGCATAACACGATTTCCTTTCGATAAACGTTCGCAATTAATACGAACCTTATTTTTCGACTTATCGTCCTCGATGTTCGTCAAATTATATTCTTTTGTTGACGAAAAAATTTGGAAAATGATGGAATATATCTTGGAAAAAAGTTGCGATTCTTGCAACGGTGCGTCGAGACTTTAGATCCTGTTTGCTCGTCTTTATAATATCGCCTAAGCAGCTTCGGTCTCCCGGCTAAGCGAGAAAGAGAGAATGGCGACACGCAAGGAGAGGAGAGAAGCGAGATCGAGGTAGTAGAGAGAGAGAGAGAGAGAGAGAGAGAGCGAGAGAGAGAGAGAGTATAAGAGGAGAAGCGATCAAGCGAACGAAGAACGGATGGAAAGAGTCTCTCTCTTTCTCTCTCTCTCACTCTCTCTAGCGAGATACAACTCGCGAGAGTCTCGAGGATAGGAGGTGAAGGGCCAGGAGGGGAGTGGGTGAGCCGACCTCTAACCTCGCGGCAACCGTGCCGTGCCGACACAGCGCGCGCGAGGACCGCCGGCATAAACTAGCGTGCTGCGAGCAAAGCCAAGACTCGCCCGCCTTTCACTTCGAGATAGAGAAAGAGAGAAAGAGAGAGAGAGAGAGAGAGAGAGAGAGAGAGAGAGACGAAGGCGAGCGCATAGACGGCACTCTAGCCGTGGGGAGTGCCTCGCGCTATTATCATATTATAAGCGATTCGTCGTCCTCGTCGACTCGCACGAAAAATGGAAGACACGAAACTGTCAGGAAAATTCAAACCAATTATCAACGTTTTTCTTTAAGAGATTTTCGAAAAATCAAGTTCAAAGTCTCTGCTCCTTAGATCCCTACAAGTTTCCTTTTCTATTCTCTCGGGATCGAGTAGATGCGATATCGCGGCTCGATGCACCGACTGTCGAGGTCGGCATTTAGCCTCCTACTTGGTACTCTTCTTGGCGAGGACGCGGACAGTTGCGACGATAGTACCGATCACGAAGTAGCAAGAGTATCGCGCGATGTCGAACGCCTCTCGAGCGTTCGATCTAAACGCAAGCGGAAAACGAGAGAAAGAGAGATAGAGAGGAATAGATAGAGAGAAAGGGAGAAGACGGCGAATCTAACCGGTGAGAGTGCACGGCCGTAACGTACGGTACGTTACGGTCGTGCCGGCATGCCCGTAGGTCGACCCGTAACGCGACGTGTAATTATCATCTCCCAAGGGCCTATCCCACGCTATCCGAGTTAAGTGGGACACCACCGATTGCTGCGTGAGCGATCAGAGAGAAAAGTAGGGGCTGCTGCCGACCGGGGTGATTCTCCTCAAGAAACAAAAAAAAAAAAAAGAAAAGCAAACGTAAAGAAGAAAAGAAACGAGAGGGAAGGAAAAAAAGGCCATTAAATTTTTTCAACGTTCGATTTTTTCAACATTTGTGACGCCGTGAAAAGAATCGATTGTCCTAAATCAAGTGTACATAATTGAGATCTTAATGAGAAATCAATCTCGCGGAGGGTCGCTTTTCTCGCTGTCAGCGAGCGTCTCTCAATGAATCCGACGACCATCGCTTGAATGATTAAACGATTCCTGTCTGAACGGTAAAGCTCCGATCGCTTATAGAGCCTGCTCGTTCGCCTTACGAACTCACCTTCGAACCAATCGACGAGGTTCGATCGTAAGTGTGTGCTTCGTTTTCCGTCCCCGATCGTTATGTTATTATTATTTGAAAGACCAACCAGCTCGCTCATCCTCGTCAAACAACATCTAATCCTTCTATCGTTATACAATCGATCGCGCTTCTATTTGTCGAAAGTCTAACGACTCGACTTTTCTCAACGCGTTCGATCGCCCAAACAAATGACGAATAAATATATGTATAATCGTAACAAATTATAAACGATAAATCCACATTGAAATTTATCGCCGACAGGTAATAAACCCGATGATTTCTATAAGCGAAGCGAAACGCCGAACGGTCCACATTCGGTGGAAAAATAACAGTTCTATATCAATGCCATACGTTAAATTCGCTCGTTAGATCTTTAAATCTCGTATGGTTGAAAAATAGTTTCCGATAAAAGTAATTAAATGCGTGGACGCACAAGCGCGTCAATGATACACTTGAGCGATACCTCGTTCAAAGACGCACACAGAAGAAATCGATTAGATACACTTACGCGTATTGACTTTAAAGTTTCCGTACTGCCGCAACGTATTTCGTACGATTCTATTACTATTACGTTATTTCATTGAACAAGGTCACGCGTTCTGGCACTCGGTAACAACTTGCCCATCGATGTTCAAAATTTCAACAAAAATTTAATATGTCCAAGTCAAAAGTACTACGATCGTCTTTCGTCTCCCGTCTTTTCTCCGAATCGTGTAACTTTGCTTGATGCAAATTATCTCGTTATTACGTAGCCTACGAGTTTACGAAATAGATTTAATTTTAACGCTGATTACGCGAATCGAGTAGAAAATAGCGTTACACGATCGCCTTTCGAAGAAGCCTTGCCGTTTCGCTTGACACGAACATCGTGCCTAATTACAAGAACGGCAGTTCGGTGGGATTGTTAAAGAACAGTGATACGTTCGGAATCCCAGGTGGGAAGCTTCGAGCATGCTCGTGCACGACGTTGGTGGCCGCCACCCGGAATAAAGGACGGCAGAGACGTTGGATTTCCTTGCGCTAGATTCGTTTCATTTCAGATAAACGATCGAAGTCGGTTTGACGATGGTAAATCGATCGTTCGTTCTATGCCGCCGCCGTCGCCGCAGCCGAGACTCGCGCCTTCTCCCAAAAATTCAAACTCCTTTCTAGCCGTCGTCTACAAGCGCACGTCCGAGATGGACGTCACGTAAATCAAGATCTGTAATGGATCTAATGAAGTTGCAACAACGATTTCCGTGAAACAACGCGCGCGAAAGAAGCTATAAGTCAACATTGACGATATATGATTGACTTATACTACTTGCCGTTTCAACGATGGACGCAGATAGATTTACAAGCGATTTCAAAGCTATTTTCAACCGATTTAAAAGCGATTTCATCGACATCCTCGCTAATTTTATCGTACTTAAAAAACACGAGTAAAGTGGCAATTAAATTTCAATATCTAATTTACACGTGGAACGGACGGGAACAGAAATGAATAAAGTAGTAACATGGTCGAACAAAAGAGAACGTGTTTTCTCTCTTCCTCTCTCTCTCTCTCTCTGTGTGTGTGTGTTCGTGTGTATGACAGACACGAAGCTTTATCGAACGCTCCGAACATCTGCGCTATCCGCAAATTGGAAATACGTTGAAAGAGAGAGAGAAAGCGAATGAACGAGAAAGGGTATTGGTCGGGTGACGTCATTCAAGGTAACCAGATTAGAACTCGTCCGATAGCGTTCGGTCGACGTAGGATCGAATAAAAATCTCTCATCGATGACGCTTTCAGGATTTTCGTACGTAAAAATGTTTTAATTCGATCAACACTCTTGCGATAACAATGACCGATCTTAATTCACCTTGTATCCAAGTTGTGTCTATAATTAACAAGGATGTATTTTGGGGTATATAAGATAATAAAGTTGTATCCGTGTTTTTTCCTTGTATATGTAAAAGTCAATAAAAAAAGAAAAGAGAACTTGACGCGCGAGCATGTTCATCGGACATCTTACACAACGCTAAAATTACGCTGTTCGCGTAATTTCTCGATCGTTTGGCGCAAGACACCATTATTTATCCCGGCGTGTCGCGAAAAATGCCTGCAAGCTGTGGCATTTAAGCGGCATCGGCCGCGCGATTCCGCCGCGTTTCTTCGCACCGTAACGAAGAAGCGGCAAAAGCGAGGTGAGAAAACCCAAGGATCCGCCAGATACCTCTCTCTCTCTCTCTCTCTCTCTCTCTCTCTCTCTCTCTCTCTCTCTCCATCTCTCTCTTGGATAGACGCAACGGGCCGCCGACTCTAAGCTAGGAACGCACCTTTCTCTCTCGCTCAAGGAAATAGAGTATCGGAGCATCCCGTGAAGCGCGCTACACGGAAAGAAAGAGGGAGAGAGAGGAAGGGAGAGGGAGAGGGAGAGAGAGAGAGAGAGAGAGAGAGAGAGAGACGAGGTCGAGCGTGTGCACGCGGTGCGCCGCACCGAAGGCAAGTCGCGTCCTTTTTCCCGCAGCGCGCACGAAAGTAGAGAGACAATAGGTACGTGGGCGCAGCATCGCGAACCCTAACCTTAGGTGATCCCATATTCCGTTCTCCCGTTGAACGTTCTATTCCATCCTCCTCCCCCTCTCCGTTGAGCCCTCGTGCACTCTTCGTTTCTCTTCGCGAGTCTCTCGCGTGTCAGGTCGGAGCCTCGCATTCGCTTCACCTGCACCTCTTCTTAGCTATTTCTTTTCTCTTCTTTATCTTTGCTACTCTCCGAGAAGTAGTAGTACCGCTTGAGTCGAGAAGCAAGCGTTCGCTTGCGAAATCCCACAAGTTCTGCGGCCGGCGAGAACTCAAAGTGCCTCCGAGTCGAGTGGCTCCGTCGAGAGGGCCGTCGTATCGGGGCCACCGATCACCTGGCCCTCGGAAAAGCTTATCCGCCTACTCGCTTGCCTGCCTGCCGACGAACGAGGAGAGAGCGGGAGAGAGACTCCGTTTGAGAATCCTTCTTCGTGCCGTTCTCAGGAAAGCCGTGCCACCCAAGGAAAGTCCGTGACAACGCCTTCTTCTACCTAAACAAAGATCGATCGCGCATCGATTCCGTTTCGACGATCGACTTTCCTATCCTTTAATTATACCAAGCTTTCGAGTTCGTAACGTAGCTGGCGAACTTTCAGGACGACCTACACTCGCAATCTCTTCGAATCTGAGGAAAGTTGGAAAAGTGGAGGGTGAGACCGATCGATGATTCGATTGCGGATACGTTCGAATAGCCGCGAACTGTAATTGTGCTAAAGGTAACGATCAGTTTTCTTTCCGCGTGGAATGCTGCGGAGAAGGTGCATTCTAAGCGCACCCACCGCCTTAACCGAGTGCACGAGAAAGAAGGAAAGAAAGAAAGAAAGAAAGAAAGAATGAAAGAAAGAAAGAAAGACCGAGAGAGAGAGAGAAAGAGAGAGAAATCTCCATACGATCGAGATGGAGACTTAATATATATACAGATATAGAAAGCTGTAGAGACGAAGAAGCATAGTCGGTGGTGGTGAGATTGCCATTGCGC
Organism: Vespa crabro; assembly: GCF_910589235.1. Lineage (NCBI taxonomy): Eukaryota > Metazoa > Arthropoda > Insecta > Hymenoptera > Vespidae > Vespa > Vespa crabro. The sequence continues at coordinate 242,005 of NC_060963.1, forward strand.
TCGCAGAAGAAGGAACGAGCGTGATCGCGATAAAGAAACAATCGAACTCGGTCCCGCCCACGAGACCGCCAACATTCAATTGTGTCTTCTCCTTCTCTTTCTTACTCCCATTTCTCTTTGTCTTTCTCCTTCTCTCTTTCTCGATCTATCCATCCATCTAATCGTTCTTTCCTTTCGCGCTCGGTGCTTCGAAGCGCGTCGAATAAGACGCTAACGGTATAAACCCTTGCGAATCGAATCATGGAGATATTCTCCTTCTACTCCTTCGAAAGAGGAGAAGAAGAAAAAGAAGGGAAGCGATGGACAATTCGCGCTTCAAGGTCACGCAAAGATATGACTGAGAGTATGTATGTCTGATAGAGAGAGAGAGAGAGAGAGAGAGAGAGAGAGAGAGAGAGAGAGAGAGAGAGAGAGAGAGAGAGAGATACAACGTGACTTGGTCGAAAAGGAGGTAGAGGAGGAGGAGGAGGAGGATTCGAACGAGAAAGGACGATCACCCGGATCATCCTTCGAACTCTACGAACTCTCGAGAGAGAGAGGTGAATCGGCCGGATTACGCAAGCGGAGTAATTGAATATCGGTAGAGACATTGTTGTCATACCGCGAGTACCGTTCCACCTTGCTTTACAATGAAACGTAATAATAAAGGGGAGTGGCCTAGGAAAGATTCTGATTTCATTATTACACCATGCAGAACCGATGTAGAACGAATTATCATAGTCATCGGACGAAATCCGTTGACGCGGCAGAAAATATCCTTAACGTCAGGATTCTGTCGAGACGATGATCTTTCGCAAGTCGTTCGACCGCAACGGCGACGAACGAACGAACGAACGAACGAACGAACGAACGAACGAACGAACGAACGAACGAACGAACGAACGAACGAACGAAAGAATATTCGCTCGTATGCGAGCTGTTTAGAGCTCATTAGCCGGCTATTAGATAGAGAAGAAGAAAAAGGAGGATGAAAAATAAAAAGAAGAAGAGGTGGTGGTAAGTATCGGTGTCGGTACTACCGATCGAGCAATGGCGGTACCATTTATGGGAGAAAAACGCATTCACCCCGAGCCGTCGTACTCGTCGTCATTATCATCACCCTCCTCCTCCTCCCCCTCCTCCTCCTTTTCTCTCTCGGTCCAACGTCCCAAGCCTTCCGCAGCTCGCGAAGAAGGCGGACTTTCGAAATCGAGCGGTCGCTCGTTCGATTCGTGCCGTTCGCTCGCTCGGAGCATCGGCGTTTTCCGCGGCACCGTGCAAAGGTCATACCGGGAACGGGCCGCCGCGCGTCACATGTACACGTTCAGAAAAGAGAGATGCGAGTACTTATGTACGTTCGTTCTCTGCTAAGTCGGGAAAAGAAGAGACGGCAAAGTTACTATACGATGAGCCTAGGATAGGACGTGTATTCGCGCACGCTCGCTAGGGGAGGTCAACCGAGAGGTAACCGGCAACGACCGCCGAGCCCCGTTCGCCGAGATATGCACCTCCTCGCGCCCCTCTTTGCGCTTCGATTAATCTCCTCTCTTGCGAGTCTCTCTAGGACTTGCGAGTTTATTACCGTCCCGAGCTATCTTCCTATTCTAGCTAAACTTCTATTGGATTCTACAATTCACCTTTATTTATCCCACAAATTTCTACCCTTGGAAATGATTTACGAAGAAACAAAAGTCTATCATTTTAAGGAACGTCTTGCAACGTCAACGTCGCGCGAAGATGCTCGTCGAGCGTGCGAAAACCAAAGAGGAAAATGACACTCTTCGCTTTCACTTCGCTAGAGAAAGAAACCGGTTTTTCCTTAATAATAACGAAGAATTTTACTCGTTCTTCGTATAATATTCTCTACGAGTTAATCTTAACTTTTTACAATTTTTTCCGAACTTTGTGATAAATGCAGAAAAACGACTCTTGAGTTTGATCGTCTTTGAATGAAAAGAGACGACGGTACTCTCGAAAAGAGAAGATCAGATTACACCTGTACACCACGGAGCCAAACTACTTGGGCAAAATAAAAGAGAGGTAACAATCGACTCGGCCATTCGCAACATCCTGAACGACTCGTGATTCCTCTTTCTCTCTCTCGCCTCGCGCGTGGTTAACCCTCTCCACGAGGCTCGATCGCGCCGCCTGCCTGCCGAGGCGCGATAGCTCCATGAAAAAAAGAAAAAGGAAAAGAAAGAGAAAGAAACAGCTGCGCGATATCTCGATGCAATCATCTCGCTCGTTGAAACGACGATGAATCTGCATTATTCGAAGAACGGCACGTGGTACGTCGAGGCGCAAGGGACGCCGCGATACCAGTAGATACGCAGAGGAACTTGGCGTCTTTTCTTAACGTGGCATCGTTTCTATCTACTACTATCCACTTTGAAATCCTCCCCCGCTGAGATCGAACGTCTTTTTCGATACCAATTATTGCGCCGATCGCACGTTCTCGATATGTACGGGGCACCTAGGATAGGCACTCTTTTCTATAGAACACGTCCTACGGAGCGCGTGGGAACGCCTTCTAGATACGACTCTGCGCTTTTCTTCGTTCATTCCCACGTATCGTGGACCATGGACGCGAACGGATGGACATAGTCGTACGAAAAGGAAAATATCCGCAAACTTTGCTAATTCCTTCGAACGTCTTGAGAAACAAAAACAAAAAAAAGAAAAAAAGAAAAAAAGAAAAAAAGAAAAAAGAAGATCCAAATACGCGATGGCTGAAAGATTATGTACGCAAGACCGACATCGTTGTACCGCTGAATGAATATCGTAAGAAACTTCCTAGGGATATTGATAAAAGAACGATTTCGTCTAGAGAAAAAGCCTACAATCGTGTAACGCTACCAGATATATCTCGATCCCAACGCAAAGCCGCGCACGTTACAATGTGGAGCGGCCTGGAATTGATTTCATAGAGAATTACTTGGCGTCGGTGGGTATATAGCTTCTCTAGGGAGAAAGAGAACATACCTGACCGTCCGCGATTTTTTAAGAACAATCGAAGATTCGATTTGAGTGTGACGCAATGCCTCCGGCTGAATCTCCTTAAGTGCGAAATTTGCTGCACCCGCGATCGCTCGCTCGATCGTTGTTTGCTTTCACGCGCGAGATCGAAGAAATCACCGCGCGCTCCACCACCCATTACTTTGGTACTCCGTAGATATACGTTACGCAAGTTCACCCAATCTGTCTACGATCTAGGTAGCGAGAAATTTGGAAGCGTGCTCTTGCACAACGGTTTCTCTTCCAGAAAGTAGAGTCCTACGTGATTAACCACAAAGAGAGAAGAGAAGAAATAAAGAAAGAAAAGAAAAAAGCATAGAGAGGAGAATCGGGTATATTTACGTTTCGCGATACTTTTATTGCTCTTTCTTTCGACGGAAAAGGAGGAGAAAAGAATAAAGGGAAGAATAGAGGGAAAAGAGAAAAAGAAAAAGGAAAAAAGAATAAAAGGAGAAACAAGAAAGAAAAAGAAAATAAAAGGAAAGAAAAAACACTCGAGAGTCGATTTCGCACAAAAAAAGTGTCACTATCGTGGACGATGGTCGATCGATCGTGATCGAACTCAAAGAGCTTCTTCGCACGTCCGACACCGTGCACGTTCTTCCGATCGAACGAACATCGACAGCGTGGGTAGATACGGTGACATAATATTTCTAAAGGATGAAGGTACGGAGATATTTTGACGCGTTGTGTTCCTTTGACGCGCACTTCCTCGTTTATGTAATACGATTACGCTGTAAAAGCTAAAGGCTTTAAAGTACCGAAAGGATCGATTCTCTCTCTTTCACGTTAGTTCGGCACTTGGTTAATTCTCCAAGAAGGAGACAAATTGCGTGAGCTTTTTCAGTTGATCCTCCGTCAGGCAGATCTCGTTGGTAAAGATGCATTGTTCCTTGTCGATTTTAACCGGTTGGACCATCGACCCGTCTATGCTCCAGCCCCTTTCCATCGCCGCCTGTTGAGCCTCTTCCAATGCAAGACCCGTCATCGCTGCGAGCACCGTCAAACCTAACGACGAGTAAGCCTTGGATATCAGCGTCATCGCTTGCTCGCGAACGCTATCTGAAAGGATCGTCCACGATGGCATTCAAATCCTTTATCCTTATCTTTGGAAAAATTAATCGGTTCGGATTTATGGTTTTAAGTTTTCGCGCCAGAATCGAAACAAATAAATGTGGACATATACATATATATGTACATGTGTGTGTGTGTGTGTATATATATATATATATTGTGTGCGTATATGTGTGTATATATATGTGTGCGTATGTGTGTGTATATATATATATATATATGTATGTATATATACATATATACATATAGACATATGGATACATTGCCCGGTGAATATTTGCTTTCGTAATGAGCGCGATTCTCGCTAAAAGGTTTCCAAGACAATAATGAAAGTTATCGAGATCGTGGAAGGTAGGGTGCGCGTCGATACCTCCGATAGCTAACGATACCTTTCAGAGCAGTCATGATCCCGGAAACGTCCTCGCTCCAATCCGCGTTGAGAGCTACGTGCACCGCGGGCCAGTCCCGTTGCCACATGTGTTTCCCTACCGCCCATATTCGGCCCAATTCCGAATTAGCATCCTTCAGATTCGACGGTATTCGTTTCCACAAGCACTTTGCGTTGCATCTACGATGAGTTAATTTTGTTTTCTTCCCTTATTGTATTCAACTGTTTTATTATTGGAAAGCTTGTCACGTGCATTGATCTTGCATAATTATATATATATATATATATATATATTTGTTCAAAAGCATATATTTCTTGCAAAAGCATTGATATACAATAGGTAAAGTCAACGTGGAATATCGAAATGTTATCGATCGCACTAAAGAAATCATGATAAGCGTATGCATTTATCTTATTAAAAGGTAAAAGCTAGACCCCGCTCCGGTTTTCTTAACGATCATGCCAAATTGAATTGAAAGTTAATGTAAGATAAAATCGGAGAACAGTGCTTTGACCATAAAATCGTCCGATCAAATTAGCCAAGACTAATAGCATTCTCCGGCTACCGAGCGCGACTACGTGAATGCGATAATTGCCGATATAAGCACGGAGAATGCAATTAAAGTGAAAACAAGAGATACCGCTCTTAGTTAAACGTATGCCGATCAAAGGCGTTTTCTGCATTTTCGAAATATATTTTCCGATCAAACTATATCTCCCTATAGATGCTAAATTAGTCCAGAATAGTATCGTAGATTGCGATAGAATTAAAGTTTAATTGCTAGACGATATTCCACGTTTGGTATTACGTGTTATCTCGACGCTATCAAGATTAATAAATAATAGTTACAATTCTTACGCCTATCGATTTAGAGGCGGGAGAAGGGGAAAGAAAGAAAAAAGAAGAAATACTAGATACGACGAGTAATTCAAGAATAATACGTTAATACGGTCACTTTTCTAATGATACAATTATTGAAAAAAATTAGCCAAGTCGAATAAAAGTAAAAGATAGATCAATCTCGATCGTGTGGATCCTTCTCATTCTTTGTGAGACACTGGCACGCATAAGGTTCGACAATAGTTTGATAAGTAATTTGAGATAGACTTACAAATCATTCTGGTACAGATACATAGCCAATAGTTGAGCATAAGTTTGTGCCGACGCAACTCCAGCAGGTGCCTGAAAATAATATCGCATGAATAAAGGTTAAAAGGCTTGAGCGATACAATTTTGTAAATATATTTAAAAATATTTTACATTCGGTAATCGAAGAGAAAGATGTGACACAAATATCTGACCATAGCAGAAATTTCAATAATTGATAGAATTATAAAAGATTTAAACGTATCATTATGTACAACTTTCTACGTCTAAGAACAATGGCGTTTGATAAATTAGAAACAATATACCTATTAATAAATTGGACACACAATTGCGCTAACCTCTAATTCGGCTTTCTCCAATTCGAGAAGGAATTTGCCAACTTCGTTTAGCACCATGATGAAGAGCTTCGTTATTTCCTTAGAGAAAAAAATGACTCATCGAATAAAATATGAAGGAATCTATGAAACATCGAAATCAAGTAACGTCAAAGAAAAATCTTTGAACAGCTGAAGCTGCCAAAGACTGACACGGATCACAAAGAAATACATAAGCATTCTAGAGGGCGACACCGTACGACGGTTCAACTCGCGAATTCGATTAAATCGCGTATCGATTCCCAATCGATATCCAACGTCCAGGATAAAAGGCTCGATATCGAGATATCGGCCTACGTATCGACGATTACAATTGACAATATATATATATATATATATATATTTATTTAAGAACGAGGAGACAATAATTATTCTTATAATATAATTAAATCCATCTTGCGAAACATTTTGTCATTCCGAAATCAATAAGAAATAAACTACTATTTAAAACTGGTTATTCGATTTGCTAATGGTTGCGTCATCTCCCATTTTGAGATAGACCAAGAACACGATAAATCTCTCACTGCTCTTTAAAATAATATTTTCTTTTTCACTTTTTATACTAGAGAGTATATTGTAATATTTTTTATTCTTAAGAAATAAATAATTTAGACTAACTGAGCTGTGCGCTGGGGTGTATACCTTGTATATCATGACTTTGTATACCGTGACTTGTCCCGCCGGTAAAAATTTAAATTAATCATCTCACAAGCAACGATCGACTGCTTGTAAACAATGACGCTGTATCTGCATAACGATCACATATGTAAATCTCAAATGGAATATCATTTCCATAGATTATACGAAAGAAAATTTTATCCTAATTATTGTTATATCGCAATCGAATCGTTTGTCTGCGATAGCGATAGTTCATGGTCCATCGTCTACTATTTTTATTCTATCGCGTTAACGTAGGATTACTTCTTCTTCGGTGCATTAGGAGAGATCCTCAAGTGCGTACGGTCGGAGGAACGTTTCAATATAAAAAAATAAAAAAGAAAGAAATAATTCGCGTTGCCGTATCCATTTTACAAAGGTACATTTTACATTATAATATGATCCCTGACTGCTGATGTTTTCGGTTGGTGTTAAGGCGATTTTACATGGGACATGGCTACCGTCAAAGTAACGGAGCAAAAAGTCATTCTTTGTGGTGAATATGGTGTTGGGAAAACGTCTATATTCAGGCGATTCGCGAACAATTCTTTCGTCGCAAGTAACGATCGAAAATCGACGCTTGGTCTCGATAATATCGACAAAGAATATATAGTCGACGACAGACGAATACGTGTAAGTATGACCAAATTTGTTCTCTCTCTCTCTCTCTCTCTCTCTTATCCTTATCCTTTACCATGCGATTTTAATTGTTAATTCATACAATATCCGAATATTTTCCAATCGAATTTTTATGTATAATGCAACGGGTAATTCAAGTATTTCAATTTTTAAGTGACATTAACGACGCATTAAAGCTCAATCTATATTTCACCATCCTCGGTCTACAATTGAATGGAATAGATGATTTAGACAGTTTGCATATATATGCACCTGATGCGTAGGTAGCCCGTAGGTGGAGATTAATCGTAGGAACGTTTCCGTACATTTTTTACGCTCTGTCTCTGTTTTCTGCGCTCACTGAAATATAGATCAGAAATTTTCTTACAAAATTAACCTTGTTTTTTATTTCTTCCATAGTTAGGATAGCACATGGAAACGTATGAATTAGAATTTATTAAAATATAGTTGACGCACAAGTTTCCTTGCTTTTTTCTTTCCTTTACAGTTACAATTATGGGATACCGGAGGTATGGAGAGAGTAGCATCCGTAACATCGAGTTACTACAAGTTTGCCGAAGCAGCTATTCTGGTATTTGCTCTAGATAACTCAACGTCTTTTCATCTTTTATCTCAGCATCTATTGGATATAGTTACGTATGCGGAAAACGCAAAGATTTTTCTTTGCGGTAATAAAAGTGACTTGGAAGGGGTCACTCCGCAAGTCACGGATGCGGAAATGGAACAATTTTGGTAGGTTTCTGGAGAAAAAAAAAAAAAAAATATATATATATATATATATATATATATTTCTCTTAATTTCTATAATATAACATATATGATCACTTTAGCGAGCAATGTCATAACTTAATCTCTGGAACTTACAAAACGTCTTGTAAAACCGGAGAAGGAATACATGAAATGTTCGAGGACATTGCGCAGCATCTAGTTGAAGCTAATCGATCTCGTATGGAACTTCACGAAATGGACAAGGATCGTTTTAAAATTTCCTATATCGACGAAGCTACCGATCCATCCTGTTTATGTTAAAAGAAAAAAAAAAAAAAAAAAAAAAAAAAAAACAACGAACGAACTTTTACAATTTTTTTTAGAAACAAAGGAATTGAATTATATTTCACGTCACGCGTGTATACGACAGATGCACTTTTCCAAATACAGAGCAAGTATTAGGAAACACTGACGTAAAACTTTTATATACATAAATATCTAGGAATAAAATTAAGGTCCTTAGCAGTAACGATTTTTAAATTTTAATTTTATTATACTTCGAGAATAATTTTAATTAACCGAGCTTTAACTCTTACGAACTTACTCTCTACGCTTAATTCTCTCTGCTTATCTCGATATATGAGCCTTCTAACTCACACGCTGACGAAGAAGAAAAAACTAATGCTGAGTCCATTTGATAGTTTTTAAATCGATTCCATCTTCAATCATCTCCCACAAGGGACTGTAAAGAAACAAATTTTGTGATTGTTTTTTTATCGAATTCAACATAATTCTATCGTCAAAAACACGTTCGACAATAAATCCATCCAGCAAGTAACGATAATTATGTTCACGCATGGCAAATTGAAAATGAATTGTATATTAATCATGCTTCTACATTAAATAAAGATTTATACTATGATCAACGAAGTTTTACCTCATATCGCGAAGTTTCTTAACTTCTTCAATCGTATGTTTTGCAGTATATTCGATTTCCTCCAGCGTAGTAAACCGGCCAATACCGAATCTGCCCAAATTGAATTACAAAAGGACATTATACGTGTATACATAGATACGTATCATGCATACATATATGTGCTCGTATATTGTTTTATATATTATTATCGTTTTATACTTGCCTGATACTAGAGTGCGCCAGATCTTCCGATGCTCCAATTGCTCTTAACACGTAACTAGGTTCTAAACTTGCACTTGTGCATGCAGAACCACTACTTAAGGCTATTTCTTTCAGTGCCATTAGTAATGATTCTCCTTCTACACATGCAAATGACAAATTAACGCATCCAGGATACCAAGCAATTGAGTCCCCATTGCGTACAACTTGTGGTAAATTAGACATAAGTTTTTCGATCAAGATATTTGAAAGATTCGTAATATATTTATGATCATACTGAAAAGGAGTAATTTATATAAGTAATGGAAAGTTCTATATGAAGAACTATAAAATGATGAAGCATACCTCCATTTCTGATCGTGCCAAGTCACAAGCAGCACCAAGCCCAACAGCCAAAGGTGCTGGAACAGTTCCGCTTCTCATACCTCGTTCCTGTCCACCTCCGCTTTGTAACGCTTCAATGCGAACACGTGGCCTTCGTCTTACATAGAGTGCTCCAATACCTATGCAAACGATTATACCATAAATAGGACATAATTTAAAAATTTGCAAGAGTTCATAGCGCGAGGTATATATATATATATATATATATATATATATATATATATGTATAATACCTTTGGGTCCATATATTTTATGACCACTAATAGACATGAGATCAATGTTCATCGCATTAACATCAAGCGGTATCTTGCCAACGGCTTGAGCTGCATCGGTATGAAAAAAAACCTTTCTCTTTCTGTCGAAAAAACGATGATTAATCTAATATATATATATATATATATATATATATATATATATATATATATATATACACGTATATAAAATAAGAATATTTTATTTCTCAGCATACAATTATACGTGTACCTGCAAATAGCACCAATCTGTTCGATGGGTTGTCTAACACCAATTTCATTATTAACCGTCATTACAGAAACGAGCGATGTGGCAGGCGTAATAGCGGCTTCTAATTGATCGATATCGATAAGTCCATTTGATTTAACTGGTAGATATGTCACGTCAAATCCTTCTGCCTCCAAGGCTCTGCATGAATCTAATACACATTTGTGCTCCTAAATGTATATATACCGATTTCAATAGAATGACTTTATCTTTAACTAATATTGTAAATACTTACAGTTTGTGTTGTTATAACATGATTTTTTCTTGATTTATAAAACCTTGCTACGCCCTTTACAGCAATATTATTGCATTCTGTTGCACCAGACGTAAAAATAATCTCTTTTTTATCGGCACCTATCAGATCTGCCACTTGCTATGGAAAGAATCATTTAAAATATTCAAAGGAAAACTTTATTCCCATATTAATGCATAAGCTATTGTACTAACTTTACGAGCATGTTCTATTGCAGCTTCTGTTTCCCATCCATACATGTGGGTTCTAGAATGTGGATTTCCATAATAAGAAGTAAAATATAACATCATCTTATCCAATACTCGTGGGTCCTAAACATTAATCGTACTATTATTTTATAACCTATTATTATAGTTATACTTATTGATTAAAGACATTGCACTGTTAAAGCATAAGATTGTGCAATATTAATCCATACCATAGGTGTTGTAGCTTGAGCATCTAAATAAAGCGATCTACCTTCCAAAGGTCCTCTCTTATATTCATCGGTGATAGGAGCTATGGATAATTATAAAACCGCTATAATAAAATGTTAATCGTACTTTGACAAGTAACGACAGATAGGATATATAATAACATATAATAAAACATACATTCGTATTCGGTGATTTCTGAAAATTGTTGACTAAACCTACTTAAAGAACGACAATCTTTAACTTGCCGTAACGTTATCATTAAACTTCTAGTCGGTCGAAACATAATGAAAATATTAATATTATAAGTAATTACTAATCGTGCCCGCGAATTCGACTATTCCACATGCCCTTAACCTGAGCAATCTCTGTCATTCGGTGCAGTATCGCTTAACAGTGTCATCTACCGTTGATTCGGTGAAACGTGCTATTCAAATTTTCATCAGCGACGGCGCTACTTAACGATTCCTATGAAAGTAAAAATAATTTTTTTATAATTATTACAAATGAAATATGTTTCGAAGGAAATTTCGACAAAGTTATTTTATTGTATGAATCGATATTTTCGACTTTGCCTTTGAAAAATGCACTTGCCGTTAAAGAGATAGACATATCTATTACGTTCTTCGTCAATTTGCGTTTATACATTATTATATATCTATTAATAACTTGGATTAGTTTTACGTCATTGCGGTTGTCCTCCCCAATAGACACCAATTCAATGACAAAAATCGGCTAATCCGTTAAAGTATGCGAATATTTTATTTTTCTTTTATCGGATCCCCCCTTGAGGAATTTGACCGTAACACTTATTTAACGGAACAATAATGCAAATGACGTTGTAAATATCAAGTCGACATAAGGAAGATCGATAAACGTTTCGATCACTTTCTCCTGGTATTCGCGAGTTTGTCGCTCTGGTACATTCTCAAGACATGACGATGATCGAATTAATCGAGCAGGTAAAGTATGCGCGACAGATAAATAAACCTTCATCGTGCAAGATTGTGCGAGCGTATTTTAAACACGTACGCTCGGATAAGGGTTCGATTTAAAGTGAAAGGAACGCTGAACAAATGGTCAAGTCGTGCAAGTAACATCGTTCTGCGACAAACGCAAAGATGAGGAGGAAAGGTAACGAAAGACAGGACACCTTATTAATCGTAACTACCCTCTCGATTATGCTGCCGATAACGTTAAACGCGGCTTTTAGAGAAGATTGCAAAGATCGGCTGATGGATCTCTTCACGAAGATCTGTTGTGACAACGATCGCCTCAAAAGAGGTATCGAAAAATTTGATTTTAAAAAGACGGACTATAAGAAATTCGAGCTAACCGAATCTATTGGTAAGTAAAATAAGATCTTACTTTCTGACCAATCGATCGGTCAAACTTTCTACTTTCCTTTTATTCTTTCAGATGTTTCCCTAGAGCGGGAGAACAAATCTACATCCTTCGATAAACACGAGAAGAGAGATATCTCTGAGAAAATAGCAAATCCAAAGGGAGAGCATATCGTGGATGTTAATTTTGATTCTATCCGGGAAGATTTTCACAAACAAACACGGTATTATCGATCGAAATCTCTTCCATCTGCTTCCGTACTGTCTCAGAATGTTGCGGTAAATAATCGTAAGATGAAAGGTAATTTTCAAGGAGTCTATTATTCAATTCATACGTTAGACTAACGATATCTAATAACATAGACCGAGGTGCGTATTTTACTTAATCGTTAAGGCTAATAACGCGATTGTTTAGCGCTAAATAATAATAATTTATACAAACAACGAAAAGTCTCGAGCTTAATGTCGAATTCGTAACGTCGAAATCCTTCCTAGTAAATAATTGTAAAGATTAAAAGGTCATTCTGAATGAACGAACACCGGCTAAACTCTCACATTGCATTGCACGTTATCGTTTGCTCATGTCAGTTCGTTCGAAGTATGAGGATGTTCTTCGGATAATGCTTTATCCGGACAATCCTGCATCAAAGACGTATACAACTTTCTGAAATGAATAATTTTACATCTCATTAATCCATCCATGTAATTAGCTTTTGTGAAAAATTATGATATTTTAAGGTCTATTAAATTAAGATCTAAAAATATTATACGAAGGAAAAAAAAGAATTTTGCATCCGACGTGATTTCCAATGCATGTGCTTACGTACGTTAAGAAAAGAAAGATAACAAAGTCGAGATTGTCCTATTTCTTACTTGGTAGAGGGAAAACGATGATGTGTCATTTCATATGGCCAGTCGAAGAACTGTACGAGCTTTATAACGATTTTAACGATCGATTCCCAAGATCTTTTACGCAAGCCGAACGAAAAAAAAAAAAAAAAAAAACTACGAGACTTTGCTAAGACTTGCTGTTACGAGGATAATATTTGCGATACCGAGAATATTGACGTCCTGTGTTTTTGAAAAGAACGAACAAATATTTTCCAAGGCTTTTCTCTTGTCAGAAAAATAAAATGTTATTTCATTTTCAAACTATCGATACCTTTGTATATCCCTGTGACCTTAATATAACATCTATATGTAATGTTATAGTAAGACATGGTAGATTTGCGAATACTTTCGGATATTTCAAGACAGTCACTGCGACAAAAATATATTTCCGACAGCGGAAGAACGAATGCCAATAGTTAATCATCTTGCAGAACCATAAAACGCGTATCCACCAATAAAAGTACGAAGTGCAAGTATGTAAAAGTGACATATCGCTTGTTAAGTAGTTTCTAAGAAATATTTTACCGAGAAGTTCAATTTTTGGAGAAATATATTTGGATCTTACGGCGCTTTAAGTGCCATTTCAATTTAAAACGAGACGTCTGAAGCGGTATCGTATATTATATTTTCTAATTATACACATACAAGATGGTCGCGCAAACGTGAGTATTATAGATTATTCTTTCTTTAATTATGATAGAAATGTGATAATGCTGAAATAATCCGATATACGATATAGAAAAAGTCGACGATATATCGATGTCAACGTTATCTTGGGTTTCGAGTTTCTATCTCTAAGGATGATAAATGCCAAAGAATGCAGCGATTGCGAAAAGGGAAATCTCTCTGTATGGTCAGCGATGCGTTAAGATGCTTTGTGAAGGAATGACAGTGGAAAGGGGAAGACAAAGGTAACGCTAAATAGAAAACAGTGAACGGATCTATATATAAATATTTATTAATCGTTAATCATACGACCCAATTGCCAGCGAAATTCCAATAAATAAAGGACTAAGTCAATGAATTAATATTGATCCCTAACAGATAGTCAGAAGCATTTTTCAATTGATTCCCGATCGAAAGTTATTTCATTTTGATCATTCTCGCGCGCAGATGAATCGTACAAACGATTTGCTTCTAACCACGTCCAATAGTCCGAGGTGCGTATTTTACTTAATCGTTAAGGTTAATAATATGATTATTTAGTGCTAAACAATAATTGATATTTAATACTAGTGAGATCATCAGTCGGTAAGAGAATTAATGTCATCCGGCAACTCGAAAGCGAAGCTTTTGCTTTGTTGCACTTGACATGCCTATAAAAATATTTTACGTTAATAAAATCTTTATTAAGTCTTCCTTTGTGAGATCACGTGATTAATCTCAAATTCAATCTTTAGAACGAAAGAAAAAAAAAAAAGAAAAAATAATAGAAATATATTAATGGATTGAATGAATCACAAATTTTCTCACGTTACATTAATCATTACTGTCTTTAGTGAGGAAGTCGTACTCGAGAGTCAAAGCTCTTGATTCTTCTTCCCTCATTGCTGGCGATCCACAAATTTCATGTCTTCCAATTTTGTGTATTTCAAACTCATTCCCTAACCTCGCCATTTTTCTTTCGACTTTGTAAGTCTTATCATGAAAGAAAAAAAAAAAAAAAAGAAAAGGTCGAATCATCCTCTTCCCGTAAATTACGAAGAAAATCACAAATGGACGACAAAGTTGATAACGTTGATTATAAAACAACGACCAACCAGCACCCTTTTGTGGGACTAGATTCCTTAACGTATCGAAATAACGTGGCTTATTTCTCTCTCTCTCTCTCCCCCTCTCTCGCTCTCACCCTCTCTCTCTCTCTCTCTCTCTCTCTCTCTCTCTCTCTCTCTCTCTCTCTCTCTCTCTCTCACGCACAAACACTCAGCGTGCAAGTCAAGCTATTATCGTCCTTCGATTATTTAAAAATATATCTACTTAAAATATGTACGAAAAAGTTCGGAGCATCTACGATCGTCCTTGATCCTTTTGATGGTTGGTGTAGTTTATTTTTGTCTTGTAGAAAAAGAGATTCGAGTCCATTCTATCTCCAATCCCTATCTTGTGAAAGATCACGAAGCCGAAGACGCAGAAGATGAGTTTCTTTCGAACTTTCCTAACGAGGCAGTCGAGATTGGCGACGTTTTCGGCGGCGCTTTCATTCGAATACGCTCGCGGGTATTACGATTCGCTATTTCTCTCCTTTGTTATGGTTATGAAGAAAAATCTCTTTCCTCTTAATAGCATTCGCCATGTCCGTGCTTTCGACCGTTCTTCGTCCGACAATCCTTGCCTTTTCTTGTACGGTGATTACTTGACGATAACGGTTTCTCTTCTTTCGACGGCGATTGTATTTTCGCAAAAGAGTCGGGTAAGTTCACTATTCTGATGGACTCCTCTCTGTAAAACGAAAAAACAAAAGGATAAGTAACAGTTCGTTCGATCGATCATTATCAACGCGTTTTTTTCGTTAAAATAGTCGAAACAAACGAAGGACTCGCACGTGTCACGATCGTAACCTAAACACTGCTTATGTAAGAAGAAAGATCGATTAAGATTTTCGGAAAAACAAGTCTCACGAGAGCGTATAAATCACATCACGTTAAATCAACCGAGAAAAGAAAAGAAGAGGAAAGAAGCGATGGGAAGGGAAGGGAAGGGGGAAGAAAGCGAAAAAAATGAAACGAAAAAGCGGAGATAGCGAATTGTCCTAGCACTTCGGACTAATCTTGTTATAAAAAGCCAGTTCGTATAACCATGAACTTTAATAAAAGTAACATGGATTATCTTTGTGGCGATGATAAGAAAGTTGGTAACTATGCTCTCTCGTTCGCTCGCTTGCTCGCTCGCTCACACGCTGTTCCGGTTTCTTACTCCCGGCGATTTGTGTACAATTAACAATGCTCGATGTAAACCATCTATTATCTTGCTCGAATGTAAAGTCCAAAAGAATAAAGAAGAATAGAGAAAGAAAGTTGGTATTTTCGATACTACCAAGAACGATGATAACAATCAAGTTATCGATGTGTTTTGATTTTTGACGAAGAAACGTACGAATAGAATAACTAACTAACGGTATTTTACGATCGATCGGGCACGACTGGAAGGGATCAGATTATAAGATTAATCGTCGAGAAATAAGGAGAACGATCACGACGTTCGCGTGTGAAGGTTGATCGAGAGAGTCAAAGGTTATTGCAATTACTAGGTTGACCTTTTGTTTCCTCCTTACAGTCAATCGTTGTCAATAGAAATGGTAAGAGTCTTTGCACCGATGGTGTAAGGCGAAGCACCTATTATCATGGAAAGATATCGTGGTAGTTAATATGCTAGAAAATAAGTCACATAATACGAGGATAAGCGTGACGATTACGATTATTCTGCGAAATCTCGAGCGAACGATGTCAAGGAACTCGAAACCGACTGAAAATATACGCGTAAAATCATAATATATATCTTTCTCTCGTTAAAAATAAAACAAATCGGCGTGGTTCTTTATCAAAGAAGAAATGATATCTTTAAACCGAAGAGATAGCTTTAAACGAATTAATGACAATCTTTTTGAAAGAAAAAAGAAGTCCCTTTGCGCTAGAAGGAATGGAAATGACGAAGCCTGGTGCAGCGAGCAAGGATCAGAGCAAGGATGAGAAAAGGAAAGAGGCAGAGAGGGGGAGGGAGAGAGAGAGAGAGAGAGAGAGAGAGAGAGAGAGATGAAATAAAAACCAGAAGAGAAACTAACATCCACTCACATGACGTCGCGGGTACCTCCCCGCTTCTCCTCGGACGTTGGCTTGCAGTACTGCTCGAGCTGTACGTAGCTGCAGGAATGATAACAACATTCTTCGACGAGTCCAGGGCCAGTAGGACCGCGTGGCTCATCTTCGCCGCTATAGGAGAAGGGTTCGTTGTATCCTCGCTCGCTGCACACCAAGTACAACGCGTCGCTGAGCCTTTTCGAGCACAACCTCAGTGTTCTCAAATGAGATCTTCTGTAAGGCGCGCAATCCATCGTCCCGAGAATATTCAAAAGGAGAAAGATCGTCACGACGATCCAAGTTGCCGTGCCAAATCCTTTGATTCCCGTTGTCGAACAATATCTTTTCGACGTCATCCTGTCTTTTCTCTTTTACTTTTTATTTCGATAAATTCAACGAAAATAAAGAAAAACGACGATAGGTCGAAGTAATTTTTTATAAATAGATAAAAGGATGCTATCACTGTTACTTATAGAGTTTTTCCTTTTGCTTTTCCAGATACTCTTCCCGTACTCGTAAGAGGATTGAAGGAAAGACGAATTTGACTTCGGTATTCTTAAATTCTTTTCCTCTTTGTCTTCGTCTACCTTCTTGTTCGTGTAAAAGATTAAAGACGTGGACCAATGTGAGACCGAGAAAGTCGTCACTTTAGAAGAGCTCCGTTGCTACCGAGTCTCTCGGTGTCACTGGTACCGGTTCGTCTCACCACGCGGTTCTTGTTCCAGATTTTACGGGCCCCGAGAGAGCCGCGAGAGAGGGGGTAAAACAAGGAGAGCATGCCTGTTGGTGGACAGACGCGTGCAAACCGATCGCAGAAATGTAGGGAAGGGATTAACGCTGACAGAGAGGACTCGTCTGCATTTTCTTATTGTTTTCTTTGACCGCCTATGTCGAAAAGAAATAGCCCTGGGGATGCTTTTGCATCGTCGCGACGTCGTAACAATCTTTTATGTTTTACGAACCGAATCGCTCGTGTACGAACGATTATTTTTCTTTCAAATAAATTACCGACAACAACATATATTTCAGCTTTTCAATAGCCATTTCTATTTTATATTTTGATCCGTAGCTTTATGACTATATGCTTTATAACCATATTCTTCGAGATGAGACATTTATTGCAACTTATTAAATTCATTCTCGAAGGATTTGTAAATCTATCGTTCTCCCTCATTAATGGGAACACAACATGGAAATGTTGTAAATACAGGAGAGAAAAAAGAAACAAAAAAGGAAAAAAAAAGAATTAAGATAATTCGTAGTCGTTGACCGATTGTCTTAATTTCCAAAGCGTTTATAAATAAAACGTAGCGTATTCGTCTTCCTTGAGAGCGCAGACGCGGAATCGCTTAAAATTGTTTTATTGTTCTTTTGTTTTGTTTCTTTTTTTCTTTTTCTTTTTCTTTTTCTTTTTTTTTTGTTTTTTTTCAATTTAATTTAAACCCAAGCGTGCGAGTTGTACGTACATATATCGTAATAATTACTCGAAACAAAGTACAAAGTAATCGATATTCCATTACGTACATAATAAATTATCGTACTTGAGAGCGCAGCACGCGAGATAAGAAGATCTTTCTCATTGTAATATAATTGAAGGATCGATCGGCGATGCGTGAAAGAAAACGTGAAGCACCGAACGCACGAGTTTACAAGAAACACACTGATAGAATCATCCCGAGTGATCTTCGATTTCTATCGATCACCGGAAACAAAGGATGCTTTGTGTTATCGGGATCCATTAATTAATCATAATGCCTGTTTTGTCTCGGTACGATAAATTTTCCGTACTTTTCGCCAGATAGCGGAGGGAAAGAGAGATAGAAAGAGAAACGCTCGTTCGACCTCCTACCCTCGTTTCTTTCCGGCGATTGTACCAATTCCGATATCTTGAATTGAAAAAAGAATTGCGTTTGAGTCCCTCGTCTATTCATAGAGACCATCAACGGTTGCAAACCGTAAACAAGCTCGAGTTCGTGGATTTTTCGCTCATCACATAATTAAGTTTCATTAAGATTAACATTCTAAAATTCTCGTCCTTTTTCTAGTTTAGATTTATCCTTCGATCTCGTCATCGTACACGCTTTCCCTTGATAAATACGAGAATTCTCTGCTGCCAACGATCCAATGAAAACGAACTATAATGTGAATAAATCCGTAGGATCAACGAGATGTAACGATCACACCAATTATCCAGTTATGAACATTTACAATTCAAATAAAGCCTTGCGTTTCGTATCTGGTCCGCTTAAACGATTTCCGCGAAGCATACCTGTTAAATAGGACGATTGTGCGCTAGGATTATGCGTTTCAAGCATCGATCGAAAGGAAGAAAGATAATTATTAATCTCGCCTAGAGAAGCGTATTAACTGCTTCATTCGAATATAAAATTCTACTTATCTCTCGATCCTCGAACAAAAGGCACTCCCTCGATCGTTATGGAATTATACGTTCGATCGAACGGGGAAACTACGAGAGCTGACTCTTTCTTTTTGTTCGCGTTTCTCGCCTAACTCGCCTAACTAGAAATCCACGATCTCTACCGCGAGGTTCTTTTACGACGACCGGTATAGAGTCATGCTAGAGCGTAGGCCAACTCGAACACCGAGTTTTATTGTTGTCACCGTAAAGTAACGTGCTATTGAGATGAAAGCTTCGTGTACACGTCTTCTCGTGATCTATTAATAGATGTAATTGCGACTACCGTGCAGTGAAACTGTACTCGGTTAGGTTTACTTTTATTATGTCACGTGTACGAGGAGCACTATATAGCGTAGTTGCGAAAAGCTGTCCACTCACACTGCGTTTGTTTCTTCTTTCGTTTGTCCGTTCGATTAAGAGAGAGAGAGACAGAGAGAGAGACATCGAAAGATGAAGAAGAAAAAGAAGAAAGGGGAACGACACCAAGGACGTACAATGTCCCACGTGTTTCACGCGATGCACTCTCGTGGCTGACTAATCGTCCATGATTGTCGAATATACATCTTCTTTTTCTCTTTGACCCCACCGTACTTGACTTCTTCTACTATATTAACGAGAAAGACATTCTTCTTTTTCTCTTTTAAGAGGAAAGAATTAGATTGACTCGTATGTGGGAGGAGAGGTCCTTTACTTTTCTCTTTTCTTTCTTTCTTTCTCTTTCTTTTCGTAAAAGCAAACACCATCCTAACAAGTTAGTTAATTAATTAGAAAAATATTCTTTGCTTTATCGGGGCCATTTTATAAGGACCTCTGGCACCGATTTATTGACACGGAAGATATTTTCCTTTCCTTTTAAATTATCCCGTGGCAGTGACCGCATAATTGCCAACCCGAGAAATACGGATCGTACTTCGCACCCGAAGAAGAAACGATTTTATTTTTAGCAAGGATTATCGGTCATCGAGGCAAAAGAGAAATCGAACGGCAAATAGTCAAATTTATGTTTCGACGATAAGCTTAGATTTCGCGTATTCTCGAGATCAACGAAAATAAGCTCTTTGTATTTTTATTCGGTATCCGTCAATCATTCTCCCTATCTGCTGTTTTCCTCATTGATCGAGATATTTTTTTTTTTAGAGAGGCATTAACGAATAGAACGACTAGAAGAGAGAAACTCGGTCGTGCAGCTGGTGGTAGAAACCGATAGAGTAAATTATAAGTTACGAGTTAGCGAATATATCATCCGATACGTATGCATGTAAAACGGATTTCTGCAAACATCACGTGAATGATTGTCATTTGCACTTTGAAATAGGCACTACACTCTCGCAGGGGGCATAAGCTCGCGGCATACTTATCGTATATTTACGAGCGATATACTATATTCTTCGCGTATCGTCTTATTCTTATTCTTCTTCTTCTTCGAGTGCACGCTCGAGATCCAGGCTACGATATATGTGAATGTAGGCGTTATATGTATACAAGTCGAAGTCGATTCTAGGCCCGACTTGTTACGCCAATCACGCTTGCGACGGTCCATTATAGGCTCTCTTTTCGTCTCTCTCTCTCTCTCTCTCTCTCTCTCTCTCTCTCTCTCTCTTTCTCTTTTTGCTCTCTTTCCGCTCTCTACCGTCTATCGGTCGCAGTTTAAAATTGAGACCACTCTCGCAGGGGGTCATATCAGAGCAACTGTCTCGATCAGACTACGCTCATGATTATGCGCCCAACGCCGCATAATTCCCCGTCGAGTCGTTGTCTCTCTATTAAGCGCGACGTCGAAATTCGTATGTCGGTGAGACGACCGATCGAGAGGGCCATTCGAGAGGGCCGATTGTCTTGCTTCTTTTTACCTTTAATTTCTTAAATTCCAGTAGACTAGAATATCGCTGCTAATTATCGCTGTTAGTAAATATAAAATAAGCTGTGAAAGTTACAATTAATTGAACTTATCGATTACAATTACGATTATGAAATTACTTACTGCGAGGATCATTATCGTTAACCTGAACACGAAAGATTGATAATATTCTCTTTTTCAAAGTTATTGGCGCGTATTCGAGAAGAAGATAACGTCGAATCGACGCGATCTGATTCTCGTTCGACCATCTCGTATATCTCGATTTTAAAATCGTTCCAACTCTTCGAAGGGATTCGTCGAACGATTCTCGAGCGTTCCTGTTGCTACGAGAGGTCCAAGTTCAACTCGCAACCGACCTGACGTCGGTGTAATCGAGTAAGCTCCCAGTCTCTTTTATCATTGCACCAGTCACAATTTGTCCTCGTGATCCGACTATTAGTTACCGTCTACGCTCGCAAAATTTTAATCTTACAAGCGAGGATAAATTCAACGAATCACTGGCCTTCACAACATCGTCAGATTGTCTTATCCGTTTATCCTTCTTTCGATTGTGTTTTTTTTTTTTCATTTCTTTTTTTTCTACTTCATTTTCGAATGTATCATTTTTATCTAAATATGATAGAACAATAATCTTAAAATTACATATCTGTATATTCTGATTTTCTGAAGGAAAACCGAACGAATTCTTTATAGTTGATTTCTAAGCGCATAGAATATACAAATTGGACTAAGCAGTTGTTAACCGGCAACAGTTAACTACACGTGCAATGACTTTTATCATAGTTTAGGTCCTACCGATAGTAACAAGATAATTTTGTCTTTGCAATTGCGCCAATTGTTACTGCAGTTACTATTGATATATTAACAAGATAATTCATTTCACTATCTGAGCATTTATCTAATGCATACGAATAGCGGAGTGCAGCGCTTAGAACTGAAGTTCTAAATCTATATCTTCGTTATTGGAGAAACATCATTTTCATGTCGAAACATTATCGATGCTTAATTATTTCCGGCGGCGAAAGATCGCATAGAAATATTTTTTAATTGAAATAGTCTATCGACGAGGTACAATAAAATGTTTTCCTGATATCGTACACGATGGAAGGAAAGAAAAAAAGAAGATAATGTTAGGATCGTTTAACTATCTTATTTTTATCATCGCATAAATGCTACTAGTACAACCAAGTTAAGCAGTCCTTCCGTTTGAGGTGGCTTACCTATGATATTGAATAATAGAGTGCAGACGTACCGGCAGAAATAGGTCGATCTAATTCTACCGATCTGTTGCAAAGACCTTTCTAATGGTACTATAGTAATTCGTTGTAACTCATATGTAATTACAGAAATTGTACTTTGATCCCAAAGAAAATCGACTCCGATAGAAATTTCAAAATACAAAAAGAAAATGTTGCATGTAGAATATTGCTAAAAAAAAAAAAAGAGTACGAGTTAAATTTAGAAAAAAATGATAAATCAGGAGAAGTCGAAGATCGATGAAAAAAATACATGGCAATCAGCAAAAGCGAGAAGAAATAGTTTCGTTCCTTGTCACGGTGAGGTCCAAGTTCAAATCACCATATCGACCTGGCGTCGACATAATCGAGAAAGCGCACAAGTCGACGACTCTCTTATCGACGACATCGCGCGGGAAAAACATTTACATCATACTCCTATCGCATCAATGATAGAACACAATTGTTGACCATTGATAACAGATAAATTTCTTCGAGATACGAGATTCTAAGATATTTTTGACGGAAATACGTTTGACTAATTTGGATGCATTAATCAACTAAAAGAAAAGCCTCGCGCTCAATTCAAAAGCAAGTAGTACATCAACCTTCTACCAGACCATTCCAATTATTATCCTTGTCGTTCATATTTCATTTCGCAAATGAAATAAAAATTAGAAGATACTTTGACATGTTCACGTTTGTCATCGTAAGCGATAAAACGAAACGCGTGTCTGACGTGTGAGCTGCAGCCGTCCCATCGTCAACGTCGACGTCGATGTCGAAGTCGCTTCCTGCGACGACCATGCGAGCTTCCTGCCAAGTTTAGCCATTGACCTTCTTTTTCATTACCAATCCACCTATAATGAAGTATTCTCGACGGTTCTGCGTACGCAGATTGTTTGAATTTACACAACGACGTTTTCGAAGACACAACCCAAAGGAAACATGAAAAAGCGATTGTCGAGTCGTTCCGCAAAATACGCCCACGCATATGTGCGCCCTCTTTACCACTTTAAAACTTTGAGCTCTTTCAACAAGATTTACGTGTATTCTTATTTTACTCGAGTTCGTCTAAAATAACTCTGTCCTTCCAATTCTTCAGCCATTTGATCCTTCTACGACCTCCCATGAAACAGAAAAATAAAAATAAAAATAGGGAAGCGATCACCAAACCATAACAATATTCTTGAATATTTCGGAGAAATACAGATTCAGATTCTATTCAGCGATCATTTTTCGTTAAATTAATATTATTTATCCTCTTGGATATCTCACGGAGTTCCGTATCGAGATATCAGCGACGTACAAACAATGTGTCGGCGATCTCATTACGAAAACAAAATTAACGGTCTTTCCTCTTATGGCTCCTCTCTCTCTCTCTCTCTCTCTCTCTCTCTCTCTCTCTCTCTCTCTCTCTCTGGCTTAAAAGATTGGTAGACGAGAATACGTGGCATTATCTTATCCGTAAAAGGCGTTAAGATCATTTTGATAGATTCCTCATTATATTTCTTTACTTTTTTGCTTAGCCGTGTTGTGTTGAACGTAAAAAATTTTGAGTAATAACTCCGTGCTGCCGTTGTGATAAGTGATAAGAGAGTGCCATTAAACAACGATAACCCGAGAGAACAGACGGGGGGTGGGTCACGCGGAGATCTTATTCGTTCTTAAATCCAGGCGTCTATATTTAGCCTATCAATGGGATTAGATTCCGAGAAATGGCGCCAAAATAGAAAGAATTTGTCAAGGGATTCCTTCATTTTTTTCCACTAGAAAAATACTTTACCGTTGACGTTGAAATGATCGAACGACTTAAAACTTTCTATACTTATATCGGGTATTGATTAGTGAATAAGTTTTTCCATCGAGAAGAAGTACGAAGGAATAAAGTACGATTTCGATATCAAACGACGAAAGATGAAATTTTTCTTATCGATAAAAAACAGACGACGAATGATAACAATCTAAAATCCGTTCTATTGGATTCCAGCGGAAGTGCATAATCGTAAACTTTTTTTCATCCTAGTATAAATGGATAAACAGAAAATAGAAATGGCCAAATGCCACTTATATGCATTACTTGTCACCCTTGGGTAACGATTTTGCGTGCTAAATATATATTTAAAAATATTATGAATTTAATACCGACAACGAAGTTGATAAAATATCAAAGTAATATTTGTTAAAATTTAAATAAAAAATAAATAAAAAAAAAAAATAAAAAAATAAAAAAATAAAAAAAGATAAAAAGCAATCGTACATACAAATGCTATCGTTCCTTAGTGTTTTTCTTCGTTTTTGTTCTCTTGAGAAGCAAAGCAGAGACACAACACAATGCAGTATATCACGGAAGTATATAAAACTCTGAAAATAGTTATAATAGTTCACCCTCTAGTCAAATGTCTTGGTCTAATCGCAATGAACTTTATCTTTATAAACGATTGTTTACTGTTTAGAAGCTGATCATGGCATTTACGCGTGATCGTGAGCCGTAAACAAAATCTATATCTGTCATTTTCAAGGCGTGATACCGCGTACATACATTTTCGTACGATTATCTAAGCATATTGAAACAAACGGCTCATTATGAACACTTAAGCATACTAGACTTTTCATTTTTTTTTTTTTTTTTATCTTTTCTCCTTTTTTTCTTTTTTCTTCTTTTCTTTTTTTTTTCTTTTTTCTTTTTTCTTCGAATCTATCTTCATCTCGCGCACATCCTATTGAAACCATTAATATCGTCCATTAATATTAAGTTGCAAGGAATTTCTTAAGAGGAATCATGCTTTATTAACAACAAATTGTGTTACGAAACTTGGAAAGTTTTGATGCAACAACAATTATGAAAAATATGATATATTATCGTATGCAAGAATCTAAGCTTAACTCGAAAAATGTGCCACGTGCTACGATATTCATTAAACTAGAAAAAAAGTCGTTTCTTTTAGCAGCAAAATAGATATCTCGCGCGTTATGTAATGATGATGACTGTGTGCTCTCGACACTTCTATTTGACAGGTCATGGCTGTTTTTATGTTCATATCCGAAGACAATCGAACGAACGAGTTTAATGTTAAATAATCATAATCCTAATCATTAGAAGCCTACCATCGTAATAATCACAATAGACGTAATTATATACTTCATAAAGCATTCCTTGTATTAACTGATTTTTTATTGAATGAGTAAAATAAATGCACAGAAAAATACTTTCAAATTAAATTCATTCATTTCGAATACTTAAGAATGGTCAGAAACGTGATTGCATCTTACTTACCGATTTACAATGTACATGTAAGACTGTATTTCATTATCAGGTGTAGCAATAGTGACGCAGAAAAATAAAAATACCGTATATTCGTCCTTACGTAAGGCGTCAGAATCAACCGTTTCGCATTGCTGCAAGGAGCGCCCTTGGATTTTCATCCTGTATCGCAGTCCTGCACCGTGTGACTGCATTTGTAGCAGCTTTACCGACTAAAAGTATGAAATGGAAGGAAACTTCTTCGTAACGTTCTTATCGCATATTTCTAGCATTTAATAATAAAACAAGCTATATAATCTAATCAACTGACGTAGTGAAAATGTTAAATACCTCTTAATTTTGCGACTCGTTGGACACCGATATTCAATTCTTTCAAATTTATTGAAAGATCTCGATTACTATTCATTCTGATTTCGTGATTTCTAATTAGGTCACTGTTTATAGCTTTCAATTGTAATAATCGCTTCCTCATTTCTTCTACATTTTGCAATATTCGTGCATCTTCTAAGCGAATAACAACATTTTTAAGAAGAAGAGCAGTACTAGCAGCTTCCGCTTGAAGTTTCGCATCGACATCTTTTAAGCCTGCAATGAACAAAAATAAATCTTAAATTAATATGTCTATATCTCGTCACCTTTGATTAACTTCCGATGACCTCGATACGTGTAATATGAATTATTAAAAAATATATTAAATAATGAGATATAACCTTTGACGCGTTCTAAAGCTTCTAGCATTTTACTTTCTTCGTTTGGAAATTTTGATTCAGAATTAAGCTCTCTAAGACCCAAATACATTGCCAAAGATTGAACTATATCACCAGCAAACGTCGAGTCTTCCGTTTGTACTGTTATTTTTCCAGAAGGGCTTGCTGTAAAGCAATGGATTTTGTTATCTCTTAATCCACGAAGCCAAAGTTCGATCGAGGCAGCGTTTGGCCCTTCTTCCGCGACTTCAAACTCCTCTGCAAGCAGAAGACTTTGATTCAACCATAATGCAATACGCTGTGCTCTCTCAGCAACCTACATGAATACCATGATTCTGATTAATCCTAAGATATGGATCACTATATAGAAATCTCTTTTAATAATTTACCTCTATAGTAATACCGCCATCTATTACCGTTTGGGAAGCTTCCTCTGGATGTGAAATAATTTCATACATACAAAATCTGGGTAATTGTCTTGTCATTTCGAAAACCTATAAGATAAAGGAGTATTAGCATAAAGAAAAAGAAAAAAAAAAAAAAAATAACAAATGATATTTATTATTATATTTGTTGAAACTATTCTAGCTTTTTATAAATGTCAAATGTCAAATGCCTGTAATAAATCTGCACCAGGTGGACCAACACTAATTTTTACATGAATATCGATAGGCCCATTTTTTGGAGGACGTAATTCAATTTCTAATTCACCTTGCGGCCTATTTGGATGAGCTACAAGTGTTTCACCCTCGAATACACCTTCTGCAAATACTATGGCACAATAAACCTATGTAAAAAAATGATGGTAATTAAAAGAATTATTCGTAATAATTTTATGATTTAACAAATTAATGTATTACCAAAAGACCTGGTCCGGCTGCAATACCAAGACGGGCTGCACCCCTAGCTGATATTAAACTAACTGCTAGCTTTGTATGATGATACATATTTGGAACCGATGCAGCTCTTTGTCGAAGTTCCATTTGTAACGCTTGTTTCTTAGACAATAATTCACGCATTATTTCACCAGGCTCTGGAGCATCCATTGCAGTTCCAGGAGCATATCCACGCACTAACAATATTACTCTATTATAATAATGATTATCTATTTGCCAAAAGTGAATGAAATTAAATGAAATTTGAATACCTTCTCCAGAAATAGATACGGCAACTAAATCTGGTCTACCTTGTCTTCTATAATCAGCCTCTACAATGCCAGCCACGCCAGTAGACAATTGTATTTTAAATATGACATCTCCGGTATTACAAGATCTTGCATCAACTTTCCCGCTACTCCATCCAGTGATGAGCTCTAACACACCATCTCCATTTATATCAAAATTTCGTATAGACACTGCTCTGTGTTTAGACTGAAAATAAACTAGATAAAGTGGATATAGATCGTTTATTGTAGATGTCTTTTCATCTGTACTTCTCACTTTAACTCGCCAAAGCCTTTGGCCAGCTTCATAAACACCTATTGTTCCATTTCCCACTGCATATGCAAATTGTTTATTAGAAAGTCCTGCCAATGCAGTTACCGATGCCGTTTCTTTTGTATCCCACACTATTGCATCTTCTTTCAATAATTTTATTTCAAAATCTTTTGTCCCAATAAGCAACTACAAGTGTTACCGAATTAAACAATTAAATATATAAAATATATCATCTATATGAAAGGATTTATCATATATATATATATATATATATATAAATGTTAGCACATTATACCTCATTCTCGTGATCACCTTCAAAATCAAATATTGCAATGGAAGTAACTATGTCACCCATCACTGTCCAAAAAATTTCCGTTCCCTTGGAATCTAAGACGGTTATCGAGCTATTACCACCAATGACTGCTACTTGATCCGATAACCATCCAAGTTTTCCTATCGTTATATACAGTGCACCATCTGTCATCTGTTAAATAAAGATATATTAGCAGAACGTTGTTCATCAAATTATCACAATTGTTAAAACCTTAACTACCTCTTTATAAAAAATATCAGCATTATCTTCTACGTGATAAGCGAAAATGTGTGTAGAAGTTCCTATTAAAAGAATATCTCTTTCATCTTCCCCAAGATGCCCAGTGCATATTGCTGTTACCTAAGAAATGAATAATATCAATCTTATATTTTCCTTATCCAATATAATATATATTTGTTTTATATTATTCTTTAATATAAAAAATATGTTTTAATTCACATGCTTCTTAGATATCGCCCGACCTGACTATCAATTTGCAATTCAGCAAGTTCCCCACTCCAAGATAATCTTCCATCTGGTTGTTCAGAATCATTGTTCTTAATTTGAGGTTGCCTATGAGGACTGTGTACTAAAATATTTCCTCCAGAGGTTACAGCTGTTAAACAAGCATGAGAACCATCAAATTTTCCACTAGCTACGAGACCTGATTCTATACGTTTTTGAATATTTAATGAAAATGCAGCCATCTAGAAATATTGTAAATTAGATGTATTAAGGTCCAAATAAATAACACCTTCTTCTGCTCCTAATACTAAAGAGTAGACTGTAGTGTATTGATTTTTTCTGCCATATTATATAACACACCTTGGTATAAGCTATACATCAAATTTAGTTTGTAAATGATTCATAACAGGGACAAACTTTGCTCCCTTAATAAAAAGTCATTACCTACTTTATGATATTTTACATTATGAGAATTTTTTAATAGTATGTAACAGTTATAAATACATATTATAATAATATACTCGTATATACTAAATAAAAAACGCCCATATATGATACAATTAAAATGTAATAATGAAATATATGATTTGTTTACGCTTAGATAAATATAATTATACATAAATTTGTGTAAGATGCATATCCTATCGTAACGTATAATATATTTATACTGTACACATTTATTAAAGCAAGAATATAATACAATAATAATTACATGAAAACATACAGAAAAGTCTCACACATCAGCAAGATCACAATTTAGGTCACAATATACTCGCAGGTACAGTAAAGTAGTCTTAAAAAAGGGAATCACTGTCTTTGACCGCTGCCACTACCACCGGCAGCAGCAGCTTCGGGATTGGTTGCTGATGTTAAAAGAACGAAGATCAATGCAGGAACGATATACATCCACTGAAATATTGGAAAAGGAAATAAATGAGAATTCCAACTCTAAAGATTATTATGATATGAGTGTAATGTAAATCTTACATATTTCGCGAGGAATGATCTGTTATCTTTGGTCTCTCCTCTTTCTCGAGCTTCACGTTCTCGTTCAAGTTTTTGAATATAAGTCGCTGTATCTGGTGCAGGGCCGCTATCAGGATACTTGACTATTATATTTGTAGTCCACATATTTGTAAAAGGACTATCCATAACACATGGACCAGAAGATGATAGACTTACTGCTATTGGCTCCGCGGAACTATCTATCCATACTGTTAAAATATCTTCGAGATTTGATCCAAGTAAATAACACTGCAATTTATAAATCCAACTTAAGACACCTATTTGAATTGATTAAATGTCAGAAAAATATGTCTATGTGCATAAAAGAAAAATTTATAATTTTACCGCCGGTATAGAAGTTAAGAAAGTTGTTTCACTTCCAGAAGAAGTACGAGCTATTGCTTTTAATCTATACTTTCCATCGTTCTTAGCTAGATCTTTTAATTGATTAATTTGTGCTTGTAAAAGTCCATTTTGTCCAACAACTGAAGCTCCACTACGTACACTAGTAATCGTTACATTTCCCCTTTCTACAAAATTCGGTCCTGGTTCATCATTGAGCGCATGCCATAATCTCAACTGAAGCCAACCATCAATATCAAGTTCGATCTACAATTTAAATGATTATTATTTCATTATAATAATAATGTTGTTGATGTTTCTATCAATTTGACGAAACATAATAGACTTCACTAACCCCATGTGTAAATGATGATATTCCTAAGAACAGACTAAAGATAACACATGACAGATGCATGTCGTTGACTTATTTATCGATTTCCTAGTTTAAAATTAAAAAATAAAAATCATGAAAATGATAAAACAATCACAGAATCAAAAATACATAAATTTCATTGTATATCAAGAGTTTCTGCTTTATAGAAATTTATCTATGTAACTATATTATTAGGGATATTACAATAAAATTGTTAAACGCTAGTCAGGCTGACCAACCTTGAAACTTGATTCATAGAAGCAAAAAATCAAGCAACACTATTCAGTACTTATACGCAACTACGTATACTATTTTCATAAGATCATGCTACTATTACTAATACTATTTAATAATTAAGCAAGATTACTTCGAAAAACATTAAGGCTGTTCATTAACTTTTATTCGAAGCGTGTGCGACTTCAGCGACAGGTATGGGCAAAATATGAAATACGAATATAAGCGGGGAACGCTGTCCCTACCATGCGTCTATCGTATCGATGTATGAGCTTGTGTTGATTATTCTCCTTTAACTATTCGTGCATAACTATTCGTTTCGTGTGGATTAGAGTAAGTAGTTTAATAGACTGTGAGTTCACACTTTTCAATCTCTCATATGGTATATCTCTCTTTGATGGTAACGCGTGCGTCTTGCAGTAATAGGAGTACATAAAAAAAAAAAACTAACTCGTTAATCGTTCGAATTAAGAAAAAGCGCATTTTAAACAAGGACAATTGTCCCGAGATGAACATTTTTAATTAAAATTATTTTAAGTTTCTCGCGCATAACGATCTTTATGACATACGAATTTTCTTATTCTTTCCCCATAGAATTATCTGTTCAAAGAGCGAATTTATCGTATATTCTCCGTGCGAGTATCGTGAAACGTATTATTTCTTTGCATTTGGAATGGCTCGGAAAATTTGAGCATCAGTTATTTACGTACACAAATAAGCAGGTAATCGCTACTTCACGGAACAAACATAATCCCCCATTTGAGCGTGATTGGAGATCGTCAGTAGCGGGGCTCTTCGAACTTCTTCCCTTTGGCCGCATATTTCCAGGGGCGCTACTATGTGAAACTTTTTTCTTTCTTTTTTTTTCTTATTTTTTTTTTTTTTTGCTTTTTTTTTTCGAAAAATGTTTCGGCAAACAATGAATCCCAGTGTAATTCTTTATCGATTTTAACTCACAAGATGTCATTTTAAAGACAAAGATTTAACCGAGGACATGACCTTTTCGAATTTTTGTAAAAGCTTTGTTCTTATGTGTAAACTATTTTCGAAAAAAGATCATTTTTCCGAGACTTCGTCTTTAAAATGAGACCTTGTTTTTCAATGTCGCTCAAGAATTATTCTTGAGTTCTTGTTCGCCGTTGGGATAAATCATTATAAAACCAAGGATGATGAATAGTCTTACCGTAGAATAAAGAATCTTTTCAAAGGACTTTCTTGAGTTTCATCACTTGCGATGCGCGATCTGAATGGTATTAGGATTAAAAACGAGTTAATAAACCACCGAGTTCCTTTTTTTTTTTTTTTTTTTTTTTTTTCCATGAATTTTGATCCATCCAAAAAGATTATAAGACTTTACGAACCATTATTTCTATAAAGGTTATAATTATAAGAATATATCAGATTTACGATAAGTTGCAAATCTAAGATGTGACAACAGCGCAAATCTGCTTTCTCTTTTACAAAATGGTCGCCGGTTCTCTTCCCGAATGCTCAGATCCGCCACGTGGACGAAGAAGGAAGGAGGTCTTACTACTTTGAAAATTTCAGAAGAGATTCTCAATTAAGTTACAATTTTGGTAAAAACGAAAGTTTTTTTTAATCTATTAATCGATAAAGTTTAATAAATGGTTAAGACAAATTAATAATATCAAAAAATATATTTTAATATTCGTATAACCTTAAACCCGTTACACATTTGGTCATAACTTTTCAAATATTATAATAAGAGTTTTATTTCTCTATTCGTATTACACAACATACGTAATAAGGAAAACTTTTAAAAATCGTAAATAAATTATTCTTCTATTGAGTATATTTTCACCTTTAATATTGAAACGAAAAAAAAAAAAAAAAAAAAAAAAAAAAGTTTAATAATTCCAATATTGATTTCATATGAAATTTATCTTATCTTTTTATGTAGATATTTTAAGCTACTTCAAAAGCTAAAAAATGGGTAAAGAAAAAGTGCATATTAACATTGTCGTCATCGGACACGTAGATTCTGGGAAATCAACTACCACTGGACATTTGATTTATAAATGCGGTGGTATCGATAAACGTACCATTGAAAAGTTCGAGAAGGAAGCCCAAGAAGTAAGTTCTGTGTATTAACTATCATGTTTTAGCTAAATTATGTCATAAATTAAACGATAAAATATTGGATCGTAAGACTACGAAACCAGCGATGATAATTCATATTTGTCCGAGCATTAAAATTTTCTTATTTTTGCACAATATTGTGAAATTTTATATAGCATAAGGAATGATTCTATTATTCTTTTAATCGAACATATTTTATGTTCATCAATTGTGTTTTTGGAAATTATAGATGGGTAAGGGTTCCTTCAAATATGCATGGGTTTTGGATAAGCTGAAAGCAGAACGTGAACGTGGTATTACTATCGACATTGCTCTTTGGAAATTCGAAACCTCCAAATATTATGTCACAATCATAGATGCACCTGGACACAGAGATTTCATAAAAAACATGATTACTGGTACTTCCCAAGCGGATTGTGCCGTATTGATCGTTGCTGCTGGTACCGGAGAATTTGAAGCTGGTATTTCAAAGAATGGACAAACTCGTGAACACGCATTACTGGCTTTTACGCTTGGTGTAAAACAACTCATTGTTGGTGTCAACAAAATGGACTCTACCGAGCCTGCATACTCTGAGACTCGTTTTGAAGAAATAAAGAAAGAAGTATCATCCTATATAAAGAAAATTGGTTATAATCCAGCTGCTGTTGCATTTGTACCAATTTCTGGTTGGCACGGGGATAACATGTTGGAGGCATCGAGCAAAATGCCTTGGTTCAAGGGATGGCAAATTGAGCGTAAGGAAGGTAAAGCGGAAGGGAAATGTCTTATCGAAGCTCTCGATGCTATTCTTCCACCTTCCAGGCCAACCGACAAACCACTCCGCCTCCCACTTCAAGTAATTATTTATTTAATAAATCTATCTAATTAAAAAATCTCCCTCTTAATGGCTTTCCTATATGATATCATTTTTACAGGATGTTTATAAGATTGGTGGTATCGGAACTGTACCTGTTGGTCGGGTTGAAACTGGTGTATTGAAGCCAGGTATGGTCGTTACGTTTGCCCCTGCAGGCCTGACCACTGAAGTAAAGTCGGTGGAAATGCATCACGAGGCATTACTAGAGGCTGTACCTGGTGATAATGTCGGTTTCAACGTGAAGAACGTTTCTGTCAAAGAATTGCGTCGTGGATTTGTTGCTGGCGACTCTAAGAGCAATCCGCCTAAAGGAGCTGCAGACTTTACTGCTCAGGTAAAATAAACTTATTTGTTTATAGCTTTCCAAGAAATAATGAAGTTGAATTTATTTCAATAAAAATATACGTAATATAGGTCATTGTACTAAATCATCCGGGGCAAATCAGCAATGGTTATACACCGGTATTGGATTGTCATACTGCTCATATTGCCTGCAAATTTGCCGAAATTAAGGAGAAATGCGACCGCCGTACTGGCAAGACTACCGAGGAGAATCCAAAATCAATCAAATCAGGAGACGCAGCTATCGTTACTCTTGTACCAAGCAAGCCCATGTGCGTCGAATCTTTCCAAGAATTTCCGCCATTGGGACGTTTCGCTGTCCGTGACATGCGTCAGACGGTAGCAGTCGGTGTAATCAAGGCTGTTACTTTTAAGGATGCAAGCGGTGGAAAAGTCACCAAGGCTGCCGAAAAAGCTCAGAAAAAGAAATAACTATTTTCCGTATATGTTTATCGCCGGATTAACCGGTTTATTACAGCTGAAATAGTTAGCGTTCTTTCTTCATATCTTTCATATAAGCTGGCATTTATATTAATGTTTTTATCATTATCGTTTCTGTTTTTTAAAATTTCTTTTATAAATTTATATTCAACGAAAAGGAAAAAAATTGACTTTTATTATTTTAGACATGATAACTGCGTATTTATCCAAGCTTTTCAACGTACGTCGATCTTATTAAGATTATTATTTCGTAACTTGTTTCATCGTAAAGAATTCCGCAGGGGAGGCAACGAATCGACGATGACCCCTTGTCGATGATGGCAAGAACAACGCTATTACATGAAATATATGAAGCAAGAGTAAAAGCTACTGAATAACATCTATATTATTTCATAACTCAACACGAATGAAATAATAATTTAACTCGGCTTAATTATATTTTTTTAATTATTATACGGAAAGAATAAATTCTCCATCTGCGATATTTATCCTTCTATCAGATAAATCCCTTCCATCACACAAATAGTTTTATTATAACATTATGATTTGTAAAAGCGACCTCACTATTAGGTAGGTCAGTTCGATATATCTTTGCATGCGATGAATTTGGATAGATGGCGATAGCGTTGATAATGAAACGAATTATGAATTATTCGATCCACCGGCAGTAGGAAGCAGCACTTTCGAAAAATATGGCTGCGCTTGTAACCGGTGTTTCCACTTTTCTTAATATATTTTCACAAAGTTCAAGATCGTTAGGGCGTGATGTGAGTACGATTAAAATCCTTCAAATTCTTCATGTCTGTATATATATATATATATATATATATATATATACACACGCACAGAAAATTTCAGTGATATTTTTTACTATTAAATGATTATTTATGTAGGAAATAACTTAACCTTTTACAAATCCATATTTTCATATTTTTTCTTTTGCTTATGCGAACTATAATATTATTGTAGTTTCAACAAATACGCAATTATGTCGGCTGCAGAATGAGACGCGATGCTAAGCGTAGAAGATTGGCTGGAGAATATGCAGAAGAAAGATTGAGATTGGTTGCAATGAAGCGAAATGACATTTTACCTATTGAAATTAGAGTAATTAAATCTCTTTTAGAGATTATCCATACGCCTTTTTTTATTTCACAATATATCTTTCTTAATATTTATTTTAGGATCTCGTTGAGAAAGAAATACAAGAAAGAATTCCTAGACAGACTGCTTTAAGACAATTGACTTTTCGGTGTGTACTAACTTCGCGACCTAGAGGAATCGTATACAGATGGAGATTATCAAGGATAGTGTTCCGTGACCTAGCAGATTATAATAAATTAGCTGGTATACAACGAGCCATGTGGTAGGACACGAAAATGATAAAGAACAAATTTGATCTTTATTTCTTCCCTCGTGTATGGTTCATGTTATATATGCCTAGTTTAAATTGTAAGAAGTGAAAAATACAAAAAGAAAAAAAAAAAAATCTTAAAATTCGTTTTATTTCGCTTATTCTCATCTTAGAATTTTAAAATGATGAAATTGTTCATTCGACAACATATTACTGAACTATAATGACTTCGTTGGCCATTGTCTTCAAGTTCCGATAGATAGCGCGCAAATTTAAGCAATAGGATCAGCTGTTCTTCCAACGATCTCCATGGTCGCCTCTATTTACAGTTAAATAGCGGGAGAGTGCCGCATCGTCGTTGTATATTTTTCAATCTATAATTAATACCGTACGTATTTTTAATTATATAAGATTTAATTTTTAATCGTAAATAAAATTAATGTAATTATCAAATTATCAATCTTAAATAAGTTTTCATAAATATTTTTTTACGATGTAGAAAATATGAAAATT
The DNA here is from genome assembly GCF_910589235.1 of Vespa crabro. NCBI lineage: Eukaryota > Metazoa > Arthropoda > Insecta > Hymenoptera > Vespidae > Vespa > Vespa crabro. The sequence continues at coordinate 277,940 of NC_060963.1, forward strand.
TCTTTTGTATTTATTTGCAGTTTTAAACCAAATCAAAAACTGGTGTGTAATACATAATGAATGACTCATTTTTAGAAGATTTAGATTTATTGCCAAATGAGAAAAGAAGTTTTGTAGAAAATCAAGTAGATCGACATGTAACGATCAGACACACAACCTCTTCGCCCTTACAACGTTTGTCGGAACAAGATGATTTTGAAAAACTCGTACAACAACAACAAAAAACTGAAAGTGTCTCGACCAAGGTATCAAAATTGCCACAGATCAGAGAATCTAATAAAAAAGAGTCGCCTATCAAGGATGTAAAAGGTTTAACCGAACATGATACCAAAAAGCAGATGGTAAAAGCAAAATCCTCCGAGAGGAAGGACAAAGGTGCTGAAAATAAATTAAAATCAATGGAAAATAAAGTTAAATCGGACTTTAGAGATAAGGATAATAAACAAGAGGCAAAAGTTAAAATATCAGAAAGTAAAATTATAATTAAAGATCATAATCGTCGATCTGGTAGTTATAAGGATAATACCCGTTCCTTGGACAGTTCCAGTAAAGAGAACAGTCGTCCGGCGGATTCTTCGAAAGGAAGCACTCCTCACATTGATATGACGAAGGAAAGGGGAGGGCGTGTGATTGAAGGTTCTATTAAGAAGTCTGAAACAAAAGAATATGATCCAGTTGCATTACTTAATGCAATTAAAGATCTCATAAGTACATATACCAAACAAGAAAGCACAAAATTGTTAAAAGCTATGCAAGACTTTCATATAAATTCACAAAAAACTTTTATTAAGAGTACATTGTTACAAACCGATGAGATAATCAAAGAAATACATCCTACAAGGGATTCAATTCGTATGAGAGCATTAATAGAAGAAAATGAAAGATTACAAGAGGATTTAATTATTTTACAAAAGCGATATAGCGATTTACAAAAGAAATTAGACGAGTTAGAATCTCTTAAAGAGGAAAACACAACATTGAAATTGAAATGTAAAGAATTATCTATGCACCAACAATGAATATTAAAACAGACTTTAAGACTTTAGACGTAACATACTTCAAAAGTAATGACATTTAACATTTATATAACGTGTCATAACTACTCTATAGATTGCCAATGAATTATTAACAAATCTCTGCCAAATGGTGATATTCTAAACTTCCTATTGTTAATTTAATTATTAATTCTTAAGTAGGAATATATATATATATTAAAAGTTCCCCATAATAAATGTAATAAACTGTGCCTGCTTGTAGGATATTCGCTCAATTGTTAATCGTACGAACAAGTATGTTATAACAAAAATAATTTATTTTTATATCATTCCATTACTACTTACTTATAATGTAATCCATTGTTAGCGGTCACATTTGCGCATTGTTACTCCGCTAAATGAATATATATATATATATAAGCAGTATATCATTAAATCGGTATATCGTGTATAATGTTGATTCGCGTGATAGACCGATGATAATGCATTAAAAATACATTTAATACATTCTGCATAAATATTTATTAATTACAATGTGTATGCAATCATTTAATAAAGAATTTTATTCTTATTAGATTGTTATATTTTAATACTTGTAAAATGCTTTCAAGCATATATCTTTTATATACATAGTTTTATATTATTAACTAGAAAGTATTAAGCATAATGAAGATTATAAAATTATTTATGAAAATGTATACTTAAATGCATAACTCATGATAGAATTCATATTAAAAATTCAACATGTCTTTTAATGAATGATATATTCATTAACAAATGATTGATAGAATTTGTTGATCCATTTGTACAATTACGAAGAGGAATTCTTTGTGAATTTGTATAGGCCATTTCTGAAGCAACCAACAAACATTCCCAGTACTTGATTCGTGTGTCATTTCTTTTTTCTTTTTCTTTTTTTCTTCTTCATTTTTAAACACATTCTTTATGCGTCTTATTTTTTTCCGCTTTCGGCACGATCTTATTAATAAAGCGTATATATTTCACATTTCGTATATAATTTAAATCTAAAAGCATTCGTCGTTTTTATTAAAAACTTGCATACCAAAGGCTTTACATTTTTTCATTTATAAGCCACTTATAAATTGCATCATTATTAGAAGCATGCCTCTGCAGCAGTTTTAGATAAATGAAGAGTATTCCCGTTTTTAACATTTCCTTAATAATAAGAAATAAATCTTTTTTGATATACAACTGTTTTTTACTTCACCTACTCTCGAAGTTGACTTTCTGTTTCGGTCATCAGGATTGATTCTTATTGTATAAAATGAACACACTATATATGCCATATAATACACATCATTCTTACGTCATCAGATGGTCACCGTCATTATTAATAATTTAATCACGATGAGGTCTTTCACGCGATTCTCTTCCTTCTGCTTCATTGCCATCGTCTTCTTCATCTTGATCCTCATTGTCAGTGCGCTCTCCTTCTTCCGGTGGTCTCGTCCACCTATAAAGAATTAAATTATAGAAGATATAAGATCGTTTAGTGATAACATTGGATTATAATACGTAAACGCGCACACAGTTAAATTAAAAAAAGTATAATAATAGATTTTAACCTGATAAGGGTTTCTGGAGATCTATATAGGAATATGAGTTTTGCAAACAAATCTTCTTCCAAACACAGGTCACCGCTTTCGCGTACTAAATAAATATCTAAACATAATCGAAGAATTCTGTCGACGTACGGTAGATCGTCGAACATTATCTTTGGCGCCATATCGCTTACCACCTTACGCATCATTTGACTTATCACGATTACAGCAGTAGTATACAAACCCAAAATTCTAATCGAAAATAAATAAAAAAGCTTACAGGATTATGCGACGATAATATAAGTTTAGTGGTTTTTTTGTCTCTTATAATTTTGCCTTACCCAAACCCACTGATAAAGCTCAATTCTTCTGGAAATACTTTATCGTTGAAAAGGAACATCGTAATATATTTGCAATCATTCAATGGTATCTTTTGTAATAAATCTAAATAAAAACGATCATCGCAAACTTCTTGTACGTTCCACCATTGCTGATTTGCACAACATTGTCGGTCAATGGATAATTGAAGGCTAATATTTCTATATAGATATTTGTCAGTGGGCGTATCATCGTCCTCTTCATTTAACGCTGGAATTGATTTCTTCATTTTTATTCTGTTTTAAGTTTTTTTTTTCTTTTTTTTTTTTTATAATAAATACGGCATCTAGATATTATATTCTTACATTGTGAGTTCGATAGTTTCATTAATTGTGAAACAACTTCGGCGGATCTACTGGTAACTTTGAGGAATTTTGGAAATGAATATGGTACGTTTATCGTAGCATTAGACGGACTTAATCCGTTTATAGATAACATATCTACTAATGTCTTCCTCGTAGGATTAAATTCTCCATTTATAACTGCTGGTAATATGACGTCATGTCGACTCGTTGTTTTACCAGACGAATCTTTCACATCCGTTTTTCTAGAAACCGTCCATTCAATGTGAACGATAACGTCTGCCGAAGATTTCAATTCTTCAATTAATCTGTGATAAAAAATGTCCTAATATAATAATTTATAAATAAGAGAAATCGCTGGAAATTGCTCATGATGGATTAGGACGATTACAATTAGAAAATTTAATAAAAAAAAATTAGAAATTAACAAGCCAAATCGACGAAGTAAACCTTAATTTGTCAGGCGGTGAAATATCCCATAATTTTCTGGAGAAACCACTAAGTTTAATAATCGCTACATCTGTATTGATATAATTTTCTAAGAAGGTAACCGCTGCTTTATCCTGAGTATACAAGTCCGTAAAATTTTTATATTCCTCTTCTTTGTATCCCATGATCGAACTGGTCTGAGCAGACATCGAATAAATCGGTTCGTACGGTCCTATCGCTATCTTCATCGACACCTCAGAAGGCAAATTCGAAACGCCAACTGTTCCGCCAAGTGCGAACAATAAAAGAGGGAACCATATAAGACCTATTATGACACAGAGTGCACCTCCGCCAGCGAGATACTTGCTCATTTGGGTCTTTTTTTCTCCTCGTGGTTGTGGAAAATCTGTTTCCATTCCGCGCATGCACTGTAATTCGATGCAAAGTATTTTATAAATGAATATATCATCTTCGATCTATGATACTTTTATTTGGAAAATACCTTAATTTGATAAATACTGGCAAAGATATCTTCCATTTTAAACCAATCCATTATTGTCATAGAAGTATCGGTCCAAATCCAATCCATGACAGCTCGCAATTCAAACAGGAATGGAACTAACATGAATCTATGCGAAAGTAATAAGATTTCATTCGATCACTTTGTAAGATGGAAATTTAAAAAATATATAAAACACATATCCACCCTTTAAATAAGACGTAATTTACTATGCTATATTTCTTGCATAAGAAATTGCCAAGTATGCGGGTTGGATATCCTTGGCGCAATTGGTATGCTGCGAGCAACAGATAGAAACATTTCATCATATACCAGATCTGTGGTGGTAATTTGTAATTAAATTGTCTGCAATATTAAAAAGATATGATATATATATATATATATATATATACACATATACATATATATGATATATATTGGAAAGATTTGGAATAAATTATACGACATATATCATTTCCATTGGTAAATGTATCACCTTTCCGTAACGCTCGGCAATATGAAGAACATCCACATGTGAACTCCAAATATCAGGCAATATTGAAAGATCAACTTTCCGACAATGGATTTTCTCAAGAACAAAGCTCTATCGATAACTATCAAAGCAAATTGAAGTAATAACATTAGTAGGAAAGGCATGGGCACTCGGTTTTCTTGCAAATAAGCCGTCACTCCACCATCGCCCTGTTGTGTCTGCAGAAAAAAAAAGTAATATTAATGTCGAGATTACGAAATGATAGAAAAAGAATCGTATCGCTTACACCAAAGGCAGAAAATCCAAAAATCAGCAGAAGAAAATTAAAGAAATCGCAAAGAAACATGTACGCATAGACATTTGTCTTCTCTTTGCCGACGGGACTAAGAATTTTAGTAAAGAATTCTTTCATAGGTTCTAGATACTTGTTAAATCTGAAATAATTTCGATGATACAGTTTAAATCGTTCGGATCATTTCTTTCTATCTCTGATTTTTTTGACAAAGTAAACTTACGTCATATTCATGGTTGTCGAGATGTTCTCATTGTGAGGATGTATCTCTTTACCTTGAATAGCTACAAGCTTCTCATTTTCATTTACCGTTACTGCGTTATTTTGCGAATTCGTTTTCTCCTTAATATTTAAAATCTTACCCTTTGGTGTTTTAATATTGGCGTGTGATCTATATAACAGAAAAAATCATCAATGCGACGAAAAAGAGAGAGAGAATCTTGCCTATCGTAAATAAAACTATTATTAACGAACATACTCTGCAGTTTCTTGCTGCCAAGAATTCGTCGTCGATTCTTCCGTTTGGCCATCACCAGAAGGAGGATTAGGAGGTTTTGACTGAACCACTGTCAAATTAGAAGGGATAATTTTCCTCGGCCTCGTCGACGGTGTGGTCCATTGTCCCAATGATTTGAGCATGAACCTACATTCGGATATTTACAATTTAAACGTTATCATTTCAAATTTATTCATTGAACAACAATGTCTCTTATGTTTTATATACTTTATGGAATAGAAAGTAGTACCTATGGAAGAAAACCATAAGCAGTAATAACAAATCCCATAAGGCATAATTTTGTTGTTGTTCAACGCCAATGATTCTTGGCGCGAAAAGCGGATCATTAGATGTTGCTTTTCGACTCCAAGGAATGAGTTCCAATTGAAAAATACATTTTATAATGACGATTGCCTGCGGACATATACGTATAATAGCGTTTATTAAATAAATTCTTAATATACGCATATAACATCGTTTTTCAGATTTGACGCTTTGTACAAATTCTTACCTCCGTGTAAGCGATTAAAGTCACCCAAAAGGTTTTCGAAGGTCGCGGTATCGTGAGAGAACCCCAACAAAACACCATCAGAGGTAATGGCGTGGAGATGACGGAGGCATTTTTAATTTGATGAAGAAATACCATAAAATAACACAGGAGGCTCGAATGTGCCAGAATTCCAAACCATATCGATGCTGCCAATTGAATTATCGGTGGTTGATCAACTTCGGACAATTCTGCAACTTCCTCTTCGACTTGGCTTTGCGATATTTGCGAGAAAATCATGCTGCGTGCAGAAAGTATTTGGATCAGCTTTTAGTTAGACATTATTTTTTTATATGAATTTGCAGAAAGCAATTGTATGTTCTTTTGCTAATCATCAATTTCTGCAAATCATCAATATTAGAAAAAAGCACATTTAAAGCTTAACTCGGGAACAATGTAAACGTACCTGTAAAATAGAACTAATTATAAATTTCATAAATTCGAATCTTTGAAGATGCACGTGCTAAATAAAAATAAAACGAACGAAATTTTCACTTTATACCATAATTCTTTGATTCTTCAAGCAGGGATATCAACGAAAACATGAAATTGTATCTAAAATATATGCCCATATACGACGTAGACGATAATTGTGATCAATGCTAAATGTAATAAATGCGTGCAAAAGTGTATTGAGTTATCGCTACTATGCAAATAATCCATTCAATTAAAATATACAACGCAACCTCGATACCTAGAGGAGGACTTGTCCAATCCTCGCTCCAAACTTGGCGCCAGGATTCGTATATGAGGTACCGTCAGCGAGCTTTCCTTCCTAGCAGAAATAACACCGCTCTTTCTACGTTTATTTTAGATCACATTGTCGAATACAGTTAATGCAATATTTCTCGATAAGAATATGATAGGACGATATGTTAGGGGTGTTACAAGATAGGATAGAATGGAATTTAAGGATTAAACTTACGGTGGAAGGTTCTGTTTGGATACGTCATTTTGCGTTTTGCAATTTTGAAAGTACTGAAAGTAATATCCTGTTATAGTCGAAAGATACATCATGAGTAACGTGACTTTTTGTTCCTCATATTTCTTGCATTTCTAGTTAAGCTTGGAGAAAATAATAAATTTAACTATATTCATTATATTGATTTTAAAGAAACACCCTAGGTAGGATCGAAGGATATGATATTAAGGGAGATTCTATTTATTACATTTCTATGGGATCTTTGTTAAGATATCAAAGCACTTACCTCTCGATTTGCAATTGTTGCTGACTAGGACCTTCACCGGGATTAGCACCTCCTTCTGTATCTTCATTAGTTGTCGATCTGTCAGAGCGAGCACATTTACTACTATCCTATACATATATAAACTACCGTATACATATATAAACATATGTTTAAGAGCAAAGAAGAAAAGAACAAAAAGGAGCTATAACTATTCGTACAGATACAAATATTGTGTGTTACTACTCTTTAAAACTATTTAGCGATCTTTTAAGCTATATTAACTTTGAGTGATCATCATTTCATTTACAAAGATGATTGTCATATAGTCGAACTACGTCGCTGAGTCTACGAACATACTTGTTAAGAAGACAACTAGAAGATGGGGATATTTCTTAAGGATATTAAAATTAAATCACATTTCAAGTACATACAGTAGCGTGAGATAGCACAATATTTCTGACGTATACATTGGAAATAATTATATATACCTACACGATTTACGTTTAAGTAGCAAAAAATGTAACGATAGAAAAGTTTCCTTACCTTTCTTGTACCAGTGGTATCGGTTGCCACATTTGATTAATCCCTAATCTAAAACCCGTTCTGAAATCCGATTTTTCCTGTAAAAATAAACGAAGAAAAAAAATTTTTATTTCATTTAAAACAAACCAAAGTGTACACTCTCGAAAGGAAATAATATATTAGGATATATACATAATGTGCCATACCTTCAATAGTTTCTTCTCCAACGCTAAAATCTTGCGAATATATCTATAATCTCGTGAAAATTGATTCAGATATTTAATCATCGAGATCAAAGTACTATTGACCATTACCAAAAAGAATTGAAAATATGTAGAAATGGAAACTTTTTTTTCTTTTCCGTCATCCTCTTCGATACTCCTTTCCACCGTTTTATCTCCTTGCTCTCTTTCATCCTCGGAAGGTTGCGGTTTCGTCAAGTCCACCGCTCCTAATTCTTTTTCTTCCGATTCAATCTCGTCCGATGTAATGCTCGTTCGATCGGCGGCCTAATATTTCCAAAATATATAAAACAAAATATCAATTTCGTAAATATATGTATCGTCCACGTATATTTTGATATTGAAAACGATCATACGATCAATTTTTAGGATTTAACATATATATATATATATATATATATATATATATATATATATATATATATATATATCACCGTTCACGGTAAATAAATAAATTAAACGTCTCTCTTATCAAATCCTCAAATTGATAGAGCCGATCGTTTACAAGTCTAGCAAAAATACAATCGCTGATTATTCATTATTAACGATTATTGTTAAATAACAAGAAGCTTGTGATTGCAGGCCCTAGACTGTAAAAAACAATAAATAAAGATAGTAAGCGCAATATATCGAGCGATTTACATGTAACGTGTGTATGTATATATATATATACACATATACACATACATATATATATATACACACATATATATATATATATACACATATACACACACACATATATATATATATCAGCGACGAAGTCTCGCTGTCAACTGCATCTACGAACATTGAGAATAAATACGCAATAAGAGATTGTCGATGTCAAAAAGAGAAGAGCACACGTAGATATACCTTCGCCATCATTTTGAAGAAGCTGAGAAAGCGCGTGAGAAGAATATATGTTCCTGGTGGAAAGAAAGCGATCGGATTTACAAAGAATTATTACATCTACTGTTAAAACTCACGAAAGTTTTTCAATTATGTTGAATTCCCTCTAATGCAATTACATAATCTAACATATATTTAGCTAGCTGAAATATGTCAAATTACGATTCAATATTGACTATATTAGATATGGAAGATTAAGTACACAGATTACTGAAAGAAGATGTATGTGTATAAAAAGATAAATAGAGCATTGCAGACTGAAGCATATAGATGTTACAAGCTAATTCGAGTTTCGTGCTATCGCAACTTTAAAAAGATTGTCTGTGTTTGCTCAAATCTTTCAATACGATTGCGAAATCAAAAGATAAGAAATTTACAAAGAAAGCTATAGCGTTTTTATTTCACGATCGAAATATTATAAGGTAATAATTAGTTTTGTTAAGGAAGAATAAGAGAACAGACCGCGTTTTCGTGACGAGATTCGCCCAGCGTACACGAAAGAAAAAAAAAAAGAAAACAATGAGATAAAAAATAAGACGAAAAAAAATATAAAATATAATCAGCGGTGGTGGCAACAATAATGGCAAGAGCAATTGCAGCGGCGGTGGCGGTGGCGGCGGCGGCGGCGGCGGCGGCGGCTCAGGATGGAAGGAAGAAGAATTAGCAGAATCATGCAGCCTTTCTTTTTCTTTTTTTTGATTGTTTTCTTTTCTTTTCTTTTCTTTAGTTTTTTTTTTTTTTTTTTTTTTTTTTGTAAAGGGATCTCACGTCGGTCGGCACGGCAGTCTCGGTCTCAGATCGCGCGCTCAGATAGGACATGGACGATTTCTTCCGCGTCAGCGGTACGCTCCGACGACGAAGTCTCAACGCATCCTTTTTCGTTCCTCCATACATGGCAACGTGGGTCGCTATCGCAATGTCTGTCTTAATCAGCGTATCCATCAGCTGCAAGGACCACACTTACGCTTCATTTTCTTTCCCTTTTTCATCATATTTTCTTTTCCTTTCTCTCTCTTTCTCTCCTCGAGAATAGGCACAAAGTGAAAAAATAAGAGCATACTTTTACTATATTCGGGACATTTTAAATATCAGGCGTGCGTGAAATGAGATCAAATCGAGAAAACATGAAACGTATGTGTACGCGCAAGTATGTTGATAGGTAGGTAATAACGCAAATCAAGCTTAGCCAAAGGTTCCTTGATATCGTGAAACTTGAATATCAAGAGGGGTTCATTTTTATATTGTCTCAAGTCCAACAACGATAATCGATTCGTTTCTATGAGCGTTTCATCAGATTATAGTCTTTGGGTGGATAAACGAAGAGGGAAGAGTTAGTAAAATCTTTTTTTCAATACAAACGAATTTCATCCTATTCAAAGGACATACCTCCGTTATTGTCATTCTTCTGTCGTGTGTATCTTCGTGGATTTGTTCGTCTTCCTTTCGTTCTATCTCGGTATCAGCCACAATATCGGTTATATCGTCGTCATCCAAATCGTCGAACATGTAGTAATCGCCTGACCTGATGGCTGATGAGAAAAAGTCGTTATTATTATTATTATACTATTGCCTGATAGTGATTTAAAAGAAATTAAAGCCATGCACCGAATACAAGAATCTCTTAAATTTATAGACAAAGCAAAGAATACCCGAAGCTATTCATAGTTGAAGCCAAATCAGATTAATTTTGTAGAAATTATTTATTTATTGCTCGCATAAATAATTTTTCGTAACAATTATCTAAGAAATATCAGTTCCGTTATTTAGACAATATTTCAAAATTGTATCTGATTCGCTTCTCTGACACATATCATTGATAAAATTAATTTTAGTAATTTATGTCTCTTCGTTAATATTCCTACATAGACGATAACATACATAATGTACAGAATTAATCGTAAGATTAATTATTAGGGTAATCACAGTCATTAGCGACATCAGTTAGACAAGCTGTTATATGTACAATAATTAATACAAATAATTAGTACTGCCTGTAATAATTTCATGTGGTTAAATTGGAGAGACACCGGTCAAGACGGGAATAAAGCTCAGAGTTAAGCCGTAAAATTTATTAATTTACCCTCTCTGTTGGTCTTTGGCACGCGAACTTTGTACAACGGCCGAGTCCCTGGATAAAGAGTATCTAACAAAACATAACATGAAGATAAATAAAATGTAGAATGAAGAAAAAAATATATAAGTGGAAAAGGTGATGAAAAATACTTGACATAGGAGCTGCCTTGTAATAATCTTAAATCTCGCCGGTTGAAATAACGGCGAACAAAATAATGATTTGATTTTATAACGATGAGAGGATAACGATGAATTAAAAGGAAAAGAAAAGAAAGGAAAAAGTAATAAATCAATGACCTGAATGAGGCGACTACTAAAACTACGAAATCCTACGAAAATGAGAAAAAGTTATACGCTATGAATCGTTCGGAGGAAATCGCAATTCGTGGAGGAATTATTTTACAGGTAAAACAGCCAATGAGTTTCTACGTAAATCGAATATCTTCCGTTGGCTGAGTGAAATATTGTAAAAGGAGAATTTTATTTGGATTGCTGTTGCCGTATCCCAATCGTCGCTTTTTATACGGCACAACGAAAGTAGAAAAGAAGGTAGAAAAATGGCCTGGGTTAGTGGTGATGGATAAGACGAACTAAGAAGTGCTAGAGCGTGGAAGCTTATGTACAGGACATCGTAGCAGACTGACGACGAGGACGTTGTTTCCTGGAGTGTCGTTACATGTGTGATGAGAGTGCGGGGAACGAGAGGCGGTTGAGACGATGGACTGCCTCTGCGTTTGCAGTCCGTTCATCCACGGTGGACCGATGAAACTGGATTGACGTCGATGTCTCGTCGAGGAGGTCAACGAGCGATCTTGAAGAGGCTGATCGTAGGGCGGAGGAGAGAAGACTGGGAAAGTTTCGTCGGGTGAGGGCCCACGTGGATTCAGCTCGCTACTCGGCGGAGAACCGAACGATATACGAGTGGGCTCGAGATAAGCCTCGAGGCTCACCGTCATGATGGCCGAATTCGGTGTTGGCGCTTGCAAGAGCGACGCCGTTCTTGGCGTTAACGGAGGTGGCTCGTCATTGTTCTCGTCGATCGGCGTCTGATAGCCCTGAGGTGGCGTGTGACCCGACGATACGCACGAACTCACGCTGGAAGACCTCGCCAAAGGTGCTTCCCCTTTTCGTTTGCATTAAATAAAGAGACTCCGAATTAAGGTGCGAATTAATGTGCGTTTCACATGCTCGGCTCACTAGAATAAACTTCGTCGGCTTCGATGATAAAGGACAATAGGTTCGAGAGGGAACGAACTCATCAAAAACGTTCGAAAGTGTTTAAGGAGGGTCAACAAGGGATTTAAAATTAATATCATTTTTCTTGTCAAACTGAATTAGGACTGAATTACGGCCGAATAAAGAATTTGACTTTTGGCCTCTTCTTCTGAGACGTGTCATTTTCTCATTACAATTTATAATAATATCGTATCAACAAACTTCGTACCGTTCATTAAATATATTCGTCAAACAAACGAACTAATCCAATAAATCGATCGATCCTATTATTAGAACGCATTTGAACTTCGACAATTGCGATCAATAATAAAGAAACAATATCTTACCTATTTTGTGGGTTTCAGGTTCTCTATACGACGGTCCTTGAATTTTTCTTTGATTAGCTTTAATCTTGTCCATTTTGTATTTGAGTTTTTGTAGGATAGCCTTTTCCACATTATCTTGGATCTTTATGCGTTTCTGATGGAGCTCCTCAAGAAGTTCAGCACCTCGAGATGCTAATATACTCATTGCCTTTGTTTCGTCCACGATATGGAAGAAATAATAACTTTTAAAGAGGCGCATTTGCATCAAGAGAAAGCCAAAACATAATCCATCCCAAACCATGCCGATATCCTCTCGTGGCACTTGGCAAGTATCTCCTCCGATTTCTCCATCGTTCGTTGCACTGTGGAATTTTTTTAGACAGGCAATACCTAGTAATTGGACTAGCCAGTAGGCAGAATCTTGTAGCTAAACAATGGAATTATTGTTTTTTTTTTTTTTTCCGTCATTATTACTTGTTTCTTAAAAGCAAACTTTGTTGAAGTATAAGAATAAACGAAATAATAAATGAGATATTATTACCTCCTGCATCAGGATACAGCCGACACCTTGGAGTAAAGATTTTGAAAAGATGACAATGACGTTATAACCAATTAACATATTCCACCACTTGAGTATTGTCTTGACCGGTCTCAAGTAGAAATCGCTACCTTGCCACAGTAATACGAAGGCACCTATAAGATATCCAAGGGAGAACAAATTTGTCCTTTTTGTTCCAGCCAAGAACATAATGGAAAGAGTGATCCACATTAGACTCATCATACTGCCACGTTTAAATACATCCAACCAGCAGTGTATGTGAGAGACGTAATCTTTAACCGGATTTATAAAATTCGGATTGTCCATGTCTTGATAAACAGAAAAGTTATGACCAGCGACGAATTCTCGAACGGACAGTATGTTATTTTGTTCAATACTAAATACAAGGCTCTGCCGACTGATCATCATTAGTAATAAAAAGTCGCCTAAAAGCCAAAGGTAATAGTTAAGGGTAATCGTAGCATTTCACCATTGCAATAAGAACGAATACCTACAGATTAATTTCTTAGGATTTGGTGGATAATCTGGATCTGGAAAATACATCCATTCTTGCAGCTTTCGTAACGTCTCCGAATGACTCCATGGATATTCTACATATTAAAGTTGGATGAAAATAATATATTATGTTACATCGATGAGCGGAATTACGTCACTTTGCAATTCTTATTAAAAGTGTATATATATATATGTACATATATACCTATGCAAAACCATGTAGGTGGTGCTACTACCAAAGCATATTGTATAGGCAACGATATTATAGCGAACGTTTTAAAGAACGGCCATATTCTAGAAATGGTTTTCCTCTTCAATGAGAAGAACAATAGAAGCCAACAACCATAAAGAACGGAATAAAAGTCGAGTCTCATGCCAATAAGTGCCACAATTCCGATAAGGCACATCTCAAGGCCGAATTTATAAAATCCATAATTAAAGAGGAACTTCAAGCATTCCGGTATACCCTTGTCTGCATCTACTCTGCTAATATTTGGAAACATAACTTGTGGAGTGTCCAAAGACTCTCCCTTCGCATTTCGATAAAACCATTGTCGAATTCGAATGATTTTTCTTAAGGTCGTTACTGTGACGATACCAATGTATCCCTTCAACAATTCTGCGAGATGTCCAGGTTCACCCTTTTTTATACCAAACCATTCTACGATGTTATATACGGTTTCATTGGTACCATACTTTTCTGCACTATCGTTAACTTCTTTCTATAAGCAAATAATTCAATCGATTTAGCAATGTTACTGCGAAAATGAATACAGCAAATAGTCATTTGTTGGTACTGCTGACTATATTTACTCACCGTGCAATTTACATTCCAATTATTATGATCGATATATTTTATCTGATACAACATCTTAATTACCATTAAGAGGGCAATGATCGCAGCTATAACGTTGATCGACATAATCTGTATGTTCCTATTGAAATTAATTATGACAACTATAGCAAGGACAAAGAGGAGATTTATCGCGCATACCTAAAAATGAAAACGCTTACATATTATAGGGCCATTAATAAGAACATATACAACAACTCACATCATTGACACACAAAAGAATCAGAGAAATAAAGATAATTTTCTGCATGTGAATTTCCAGGAATAACCAGGTATAATTGTAAAAATTGTACACATGATCCATTAAATTTCTTACAAATTCGATTCTTTCCAATCTTGACATACCTATAAAAAATACATAATAATGTTTAAACACGTATTATAAACGATCCGATATTTGTTTACGTTTAAACGTAATAAATTAATATGCATTAACGTACGCTTAAGTTGGTTCAAAGTATACATATTGGATGTTTCTTCCTCTCCAAGAATAATTTGTGCAGGCGACGTTGTGGAATCATTCAAACTAGGGGTATGACCGAGACTCGATCGTCTAAGAGCACTTTCTGGTCTAAAAAAAAGTGATCAATTGTTAAAATTATACTATAATAAAAGCCCACGAATGGTTGAAAATGTTTTATTTATTCAATCGACATACCCGAGCTTATCGATAGTCGTTACTTTTAAGAAGTCATTATGAAAATAATGCATCTGAAGCACTGTGATAATAACGAAAAATGTTGGTATCAGCAGTCTTACAAAGAAATCTTTCGTTTCATATATTTCCAAGCCAATATCCATTTGTCTATGGAGAAAATAATGATTATAATAAAGGACAAAATAAATTGTGGTATAACGTTGTGTGCTAAATGCGAGTACTTGCAATTGTTCGTTTATGCCCAAATAATTCCAATATTTCGGAAAATTTTGGAACTGATAGGTATATACTAGTATCAACATGATTACCGAATAGCCAATGACGGTTATCCAGAATGTATACATTACTTTTCTCCATACTAACCAGGACATCTGAAAGTTTTCCAATCGATTTTACTCTACGATCTTACTTTAGCCGATATTTAATCGCGATTAGTCAATAATCAATATTTGTTTCACCTGAAATGTAATCACGAAGAAAAGGAACAACGACATGTAAACAATCCTAAAAACTGTCATTCGTTCACCGGTGATACCACAAATGAAGAGCATAATTGCCACAACGGCTATCCAGAATTTTGTCAGGAGTTGTTTCAAAATTATACCGACGTCTTTCATAAATTTGCTTTTCACTTCTTGTTGTACTTCTTGATTCATGGCTGTGGTGGCTGTGGAAACTGAAACGTGCAAAGGCGCAACCATGTCTCTCAAAGTAGACAGTCGTCTTTGTTGTTTCCACTCTGCTGTATACTGTCTCATCGTGATCCAAAATATCAACATGAATGAACACTAAAAGTGGAACGGATCTATCATTGCTTTTTTGTTTTTCCATTTCTTTTTTTCTTTTCCTATCCGAAAAAGAAAGATATTTGATTTTTATTTTATTTCGAATATACCTTAACAATCAGATGCCAACGACTGAGCTCTTGAGCTTTGCTGAATCCTATCTCGGATATTTTTATACCGTTAATCGTCGTCGGCAATTCTTCCTCGGTCAAATCCATACTGTAAACGTATTGCCCGAGTAACAAAAGAGTCGAATAAAAGACGATAAAAGGTGAACATTTCATCATTGAAGCACGTTTATTGGACATCATCCATAGGATTAAAGCCCAAAGTAAAAGAGCAAAGGTCATCCAACTGTGATACATTATACTCCACGTCTAAATAGGTAATAGAAAAACGAATTAACGAATTCGAAATAATCAAAATCGAAATAATCGAGATCTATTTCCTTACCATCATGATAATATTCATAGCGAGATATGAGGAATTAATTAGTAACTGGAATATCGAGTAAACTGCCATAATGATATGTTCCAAAATTCCAGGATTATCTCCAGGTGCGCCTGAAAAATTCATTGTTAACGTCGGTAACGTTAGATAGTAACGTGAAAGTAAATTTCAATGAGAAATTACGAACCCTCATCGAGACTTTGCAATTGAATACCGTCATCTTGATGACCATCCTGTATGATAACGCTGCCGGTAGAGTCTTGCAAAAGTCCCGTTCTTCCAGATCCAAAACGCATCAACTAACAAACGCAACGTTCGACATTTCATATATTTACGAGGTTAAATTAACGATGCTCAGAAAATATAAATCAATCTACTAATAAAAGTTATCTTTAGACATCTTTTTAATTACATTGAATTAATGTCAAGAAGCAAAATTATTATATCGTTAAGCATTTGCGTGCAGGAATTAAATTGTGAAGGAAAAAATTAAATTGTGAAATGAAGTGCTTTCACCAAAGTGTTAGTACGAGTAATGATAGCGTTGAAAAAATATCGAACAACAAAATCTTCTTCATACATACACGTACACTAATTAACGATATAGAAACTCGAAGATAAAGAATTATTTAATTACTCGTGCATATTTGAACGAAATACGTACGGGTGTCCTCTCGTCGGGAATTGTCGTCGACGTATCAATGATCGGCCTCTAAAACAATGGCAAACTAAACATAGCGGCATCCAAACGGAAAAGTGTTTTGCTCAGCGTTAAGGAACAACCATAAATCTGTAAGGCCACAGCAAATCAAAATTCAGAAAGTTTTTGAAAGAGACCGAAGCATTTTACAGATCGATTCATTTTATTCCATTTATCCTGCAAAGTGCCACCGTCTCTTTCGCTAAATAAACAAAATTTCGTTTTTTTTTTTTTTTGTTTTGCGTTACAAAGCATAATTACAAAAAGAAAAAAGAAAAATCGAGAGAAAGGTATCCTTCCAGGAAACACAATCTGAAATAAAATGTCTTTCACGAGAAAAAATAAAGAAATTCCATGTCCATGCTACACATCCAGATGTTTAACACGTGGGTGTATTAAGGTGTTTAAGTACGTTAAGACTTGGCTCATGCAGGAAAAATCCTTACGCGAGCCTTCCGTCGTGCGGATTGCCATCTTTGGGACGGTGTCCTTCGTCTGATCGAAACGTGTCTGGACAATGGCGTATCCAAGTTCTCGAGCTTACCGCTTAATCGTGCCACTTTCTTTGCCTGCAAAGCTTCATTAGTAAAAGCTACTTATCGGCTAAAAGAGAGAAAATAAAACCGATATAAACGTTATATTTGCGTTGCTATTTACTCTTGACAATATCAGTCTCAAACTCAAACGATTACTCGCGTGGACTCGTTCCATGTTGACTATTTATATCGTAATATTTTGCTTTTAACAAGTTATCGTAATATCGCGAGAATGTATATTAACTTGTAAACAATTTGTCGGTATAGCGACGGTACTAATTACTTTTTTCATTTATTGATAGATTAAATGTCTATTCTATGACGCAATAGGCAGTCAAATGTATTATTTAGAGCTCTAAAAATTTGGACGACGCGTCCATTGTCCACGCTTAAATGAAAGCTGATAAAGAACACCAGACATAGATGTTAACCGAGTCTGTTAATGCGGCTCCGATAGATTTGTTACTTTGTTAGTTGAAATTGAAAGTTGCTCAAGCATGTAGTTATTTAACAATTTTAGCACTCTCTTTTTATTATGTTAATTCTTATAAATAAAAATGGGCATACTTGTCATCGAAAGGGTATTTACGATAAAGCCTCTAGGTCTCGCTTCAAAATTAAGTATAACATCGAACCACTAGGACGGCCATAAAGAATCGAATAAAAATCCCGTAAGTTAAAAGTAAATAAGCTCGTACGGCGAGCTTAATTCAATCGAATCTTAACTTTGGATCGAAACCTATTGGCAATTATACAACATATGTTAAATTGAATAAAATGACTTACTGGTTTTTTACTGAGAAATTGTGATTGCAGAGCCAGGACATAGTAGAGCCAGAAGAGTCTCAATGCGTATCCATAAGGTAACCAATCGTTTTTGTCCGCATATTCGACGTACCTCGGTTGATTACAATTAGTATGATAAATCGCAGTGAGCGCGAAATAACGAGACCAAGTGCTATTGACTGGTATGAGTTCTTGAGGCCATTGATTTTGATAACTGAGTAGCGCTAGAATGTGTACGACTACCACGACCATAACGATTTTGCATAAAATTGCAAAACCTTTTCGTAATTCCTTGTTGCAGGCCCACCATGTGGCGGCACTGAGAAAGACCAGAAAGTAGAAAGCTCCTTCCACCGATGGCTTCAAGGATGCCGTACAGCACAAGGAGGCAAGAACCACGTACGTGCCGATATGACCGAAGAAGTTGATTATCTGCATAGCGAGTGAATAGACGAATTTACATTGATTCTCAACGAGTAATCGCGAAACTTTATCAAATCGATTTTATGTCACCTTCGTAGTCCTATCCTCGGTTTTTTTGGTGGAATCATTAACACGTTGAACGGGTACTTCCTCTTCGTCATCGCCCGGTTTACGTTGGGTTAAGAAACGACATGTGACGTATATAATTATCGTTGTCGGTAAAACAATCAATTCCGGTGTCAGCCAGTAAAATACTTCCCATACCGTTGTACTATCTAGTTTTACTAAACCTATGTGTCTGAACAACTTTTCCATAAATTGACCTGCAAACGCATCATCGTTGTTTACTTCGTTTAAGTACCCTGGATTATATCATTTTCTGTCATACGTACAATCTTGAAGAAAATAACCATATGGCGGCATCGCTAATAAAACTATGTGAAACGTGAGCTGAGTTATGGCGACGAGGAAGGACAAGCAGATGCTTGCTTTCAAATAAAGTCCTGTATGACCGGACATCGTTTTGCTTGTGGGCGTTGGGACTATCGGCGAATATAACCCAAGTCCCAAATATACGAGTGATAGTCCTACCGGTCGCCATATCGTACCTTAGAGATAATCATTAAAACTTTTATTAACTTTAGTAAGGTATGCGATGATGTCACGAATCTAAAAAAAATTCTTTCTTTTTCGTATACACCGTTAACGAACGAAACTTGCGATTCAACGATTTTACAAGAGGAAGCATTCAGCGTTGAGTTTAGATACAGAATACTAATTGCTATGACGAAGCGCGAAAGAAAGATCGTCGCTCGTTGTCCATTTAAAATGCCCTAAGAGCGAACAATTATTAAAGTATTATCATAGATTGATTGTGGATTATAAAGTAACGCATGGCATTTGTAACTTTTCTACCTATGTGTAATTAATAATCCGGACGCTCTGTACTATGCTAAATACTTATTGCTAAATTTCGATATTTGACATTTTATCTTATATCGTACTCCATGTGTGCGAATTATTTTTTAATACAAAAATTTCTGAATATTTTACATAGAAGAAAAAAAAAAAAATATATATATATATATATATATACATAAAATGTATGCATACATAGGTAATATGAGTTATACGGAAAGATAAAGGAAGTTGATAACCACTTTAATTTCTTCACGAGTCTAATAATTTATCTTGCCGACAAAGTTAAAGGTCAAAGCGGACCTAGATGAAAGGAGGATCACGAAACTCGTGCGTAATGAGGTCACACGCATAGCGGAGAGATTTCTGTCATTCCACGTTTTTTTCTTTCTTTTTTTCATTTCTTTTAAATGGGATGAAACGACAATTTATAATTCGTTATTTTATCATTAATTACTTTAAACTGGCTGACTTGTTTAATCATCCGTGTTACTTTACGTAACATAAAAGAAATTCTTGTATACTATTAAATTACAGAAGAGAATATTTAAGAGAAATGGACAACGTCGAGCGTTGTGACAACGTCGACGAACGATAGGGAAACGAAAACTTAGGTCATCTAATTTTAGGCAACATTTAGGCACACTGGTCAAAAATGTCGCGACGAATATCTACTAGAGATTACATAAAAACTGAATTACCAATTCTAATATAAGACGATAATGGATTAAAACAAATATTTTACAGTGCAGCAATACGCTTTCGATATTACAGAATTGATAATGAGTTTCTATTTCTGTTCGTGACGCTGACAGAAAGAACAAACCGTTTTTCCTGTGATACAGAAACACTGACAGACATTTACAACGAACTAAAGGTTCGCACGATCTAAGGTCATTAATCCGTTGTAAAAACCATTCTGATGGCGTGATGTCATCGAACATAGCTTTTATCTATCTTTGTTCGAACAGTAATAAAAATCGTTGCTTTTTTTCGTTCGATCGGAGACCATTCCAGCAAATTGCAGTAAATTATTTTCTTCTCTTTTTCTCTCACCATTTTAATTAACCAACGATTCGTTTCGCATAGTTAACTTACATCCTGCTAATATGGCCGGAAATAAGACCCTGAAAAGAATGACGTTGAACCAATATCTCGTCATGACTCGATCCACACGGTTGGTATTTCACCCTGAAACAAGAAGAAAAGGAGACGATTCAACCTGATTAAGGACTCAAATACATATTGAGATGTGGTATTACTCTCGTCAATTCTCTCCCTCTCTCGCTACAATCGATACGGCACTGCTGCAGTCGAATGCCTTTAACCTTGTTTTATACTAGGAGACGCAGTGCTGACATTTTAAAGATCGCCTTTACAACAAAAAGGTAGCAATAAGTGCTCAGATAGGAACGAACATAAACATCAGAACGGTCGAACGTAAAAGCTTAAAGGCTTTCGAAAGCAACGTATGTTCGTTCGTGCTTCACTGCCAAAAAGATAACGGTTCCGTTTTGAGAATCGATTTGTATCGAACCACATGGCATGCTTTAGAAAACGATGGGTCGGTATTTTTTTTTCAAACGCGTTTGCGATAATGGAGCACGAAGTAACATTGATGATACCTGACAGGAACAACAATCGCACTTTTCCGACTCCATTTCCTGGTTTCGTCATAGATATTCTTTCCATGAATGAAAATCAGTACGAATTCATTCGGTTTTATTCAAATGCCAAGTCTTTACTCCTAGAGTCTGTGCTTTCTATTTGCGAAGACGAATCAATAGTGATGTTTCTCGCTGGTAAATGATCTTTATTAACGATGAGTAACGATAAAAATCATGCGTAGAGGTCTTCTACGAAATGGCGAAAAAGTAATGGCACACCCAATTTAATTACGGAGCAATTACAGGGAAAAAAGGAGAAGGTTCGTCTCATTCCATCGGGAGGTGCGCCGACTTCTCTTTCACCATACGACACGAAATGATAGATTCGAATTACCTACGGGATTCGCGATTACATACTTGGACGAAAAAAGAAAAAAATGAGCTCGCTCAAAGTTATAGAAAAGAGAAAGTACGCAGCGAAAAAAGAACGCGTGATAATGGCTAATATCGACAACGAAGAGATTACGTATGCATACATATGTGCCCAAATTTTTCGTTGCATCGACGCACAATTTCTTTGTACGGCCTATTATCTGGTATATCAGTATAGTAATCTCCACTATCGAAAACGATCTAATAATTTAAACTTGATTACCACAAATTAACCATGAAAATGTTTAATGATATCGACACGATCTCGAGCTTGTTTTTTCATAGAATGTCTTTTAAAGAGAGCGACGAATGTGTATCATCGGTCGAAAAGTCGTTGATCTTAATATTTTTCTACTCGCAAAGTCCTTTCTGCTCAGACAAATTCGTTCATTATCGTTCGTTTCTTTCGTGATAACTTTATCACAATTTTTTATTTCCGACTTAAAACGCAATAACTATCCATATGATATAACAAAGGTGTTTGCTGTAACAGAGAAATGATATATATATATATATATATATATATATATATATATATATGTACATTTTATATTGCTCAATGGATAGAATACACGTATCTAGCTATTCGTGACACGATCGATCGTATCTAGAATAACAGCGTGGCCAGAACTATCGCTTTCCTATGACCGTTCGTGAACTCTTTGTTCGTTAGATACGTATTTCTTGATTCGGCGTAATGACTAATAATCGACCGGTTTTTATTTTATCTTCGATCGACTTTAGACATTCATTTCATCTTCTTTAATCAATCATATTTCGTGTTTTTCTCTAATTAATATTGGAGATCTCATTTTAAATGAGAGAAGGAAAAAATTGAATTATCTTGTACTACGCAATCCGAAAAGGAAAAAGTTATGGCGGCTCGTAAACCAATACCGTCTCGATGATTTTCAAATCTTTTACGACCCTACGAGACGTACTACGATCCTAGAATAGCCATTTACGGAAGGGTGTGCACACGAGAATGACGTGATGTATGTTATGTTTTGCGTGCTAATACTCATGACATGCGACACGATTAATCAAGGGAGTGTGTCAAATTTGAAACGGCTTCAAAGTAGATATAAGCATAGAGTTAAATTGTACTTTTATATTTAATTGCAATTACCTAATCTAATCTCCCCATCTCTCTGTCCTTATCTCTTTTTTTCTGCATTAAAAGTGGAATGGGAATACGCGTAATACGATAAGGGTAATTGATTTTTTCTCTATAACTTATTCTCTTAACTAATGAGATACATACATACATACATACATATATATATATATATATATATATATATATATATATATGTGTGAAACGTATATCATGAGAAAAGCCGAAAAGACAAACAAGGGGCACCATACGCCGTTTTATCGCGCGAAGATTCAAAGAACGGTGGGAATTTATTTATTATTCGCATTGTGCACGTATACGTAGGGGCATACGTTGACGAGAACATAGGTGCTGTCTTTATAAACAGATCGATGAACGGCTTTCGGAAACTGTGCCAACGGCGGTTCAATCTCGGCGACCTCGACGTGTTCTGTTAAATCGTAAAACCTTGTAAATGTCAACTCATTTACGACTATTCGCATTTCGGTAAGAAAGGGGAGAGACTTTTCTCGGTTCGCTTTATGACGATAAATGACAATAAAAAAGCACGGCGGATGATAGATAGTCATCGAGAAATCGATAAGAAAATCAAGCCGATTGAGCTTCGTAAAAAGTATCTTTGAATCAATTCATAGATCAATGTGATACGATTTATTTGTTCTTTAATTATAAGAAATAACATTCGAATTTGCTCGCGAGCGGTATATACGTTGTCACGTAATATATAACAACAATAATTGCCGTATCCTGAATGAGATCATTCAAATGAAATAAAATAAAATAAATTGATACTTTGGTCCCGAGTTCCGAGAAACTGTAATAAATCAGATAGAAGGCACGAACGTGATACGTACCAAAGAGATTTACCAAAAGGGTACCGCCTCGATCTTTTATCGTACACATTGCCAGTCCTAATTTTATACGTGGTTCCGCTTTCTACGAACGGTCGAATTATGAAGCGAATAATAAAAACTTTTTGCACAAGCACGACACCCATTAGAGTGGAACTTTAGTGGGATCGAGCAGGAAAATAAGGAAATAAAGGAAAACACTTAACCTCTACGAAGAAAATATGGAAACAAAGAAAGATAAAGGATTAAGAAATATATAAGAAATATAAATACCTTGTACGATGGGACTTAAAACATTTCCTTTTAGAAACTTTCCACAAAAAACCAGTCGTTTTTCGACCGATCGAATCTCGAAGAGAGCAATCAACATGCGCTCTCCTCCTAGTCCACTCGCGAGCACCCCGGCATCAAGTAACAAATGTATCACCAATTTTCTTATCAACAAACGCTATGTTATATTTACCGTTTTATCATTTATTTACTTATTTTCCTTAAAAGTTTCTACGATTAAGTCGCACAATTATCTTCGAACGAATCGCAATCAGGTTTGGTTAGGACCGTCGAAACGTAGGCCCGCTTTAGAATACGCACTACGCACACGAGAGTTGGCTCGCGCTCGATCCTCCTCTATACGTTTTATTATTTTACGTTAAGCGACTCGCAGAGAAGACGCATCCCGTTGCCGCAGCCGGCACGTTACTACCGAAGCGATAAACACCACTTGTTTCGAAACATCTCCTTTCTGCGCGACATGTCAATCCCTACTACTACTGCCGCTCACCGCGTAATCCAACGGCGGACAGAGCGGCGATTCGAGCATGCGCCTTAGAGCGTTCGATGATGTCTCACCGTCAGGATCGTACATATTGGTCTTACACCTTTGTTGAAGGGACGAAAAATATATCATTTCTTTCGAGTAATTCATTTTAACAAATATTTATTGAGATTCCATATAAGTAATATCAATTGCTCTCCCTTACAACATATACGTATATTATATCCTATCCGATCTGAACGGCTTCCATCGTGATATTCCCTTTCTCTTTCAGTACGTAAAGTCACTTTCTAGATTATTTTTAAACGTCAAGTTGCTTCATCATCCAATGAAAGAAAGCAAGAACCGTGAAACTGAAAGTCAATGGTACGCAGGTCGCTTTGATCCATTCCCAGATACTGCAAATTAATGGATGAACGATAGCCGTCCGAATCATTTCGAGGAAACCATATCAATTAACCATTGATTAAAACTAAACGGATTTATAATGAAATGTAATTACGGGCTAATGTATTTACGGATTTCTTTCCGATCACCTGAAGATATTTTTTTTATTTGAAGAAGGAAAAGAAAAAAAACCCTACGAGGGATTATCGAAGATGGTTAATTCGGAAGAAGGTATTTACTTGTAGGGATCGTCGGAAACGGAGAACGGCGACGTCACCGGAATTACTCCACATTCGGATATAATTACCGGCTTGACCGGTTTATCATAGACGTCCGTCTGTGTCAGTTCGATTTTGAAAATTACGCTCTGTCCTTCGATCACCTGTCGAATTCAACATTTTGTTGAAAAGTTACGTATAAAACTGAAGGATATAAATTTTTCTCTAATATATCTTCGTTCTTTACCTTCCCAAAAACGGTATGCTTTCCGTCTAACCAAGGCGTAGCAACGGTCGTAATGAAAAATTGACAACCATTAGCATTTTCACCAGCGTTTGCCATACTAAGGAAAAATGGTCCGGTATGTTGTAAATCAAAGTTCTCGTCGTCGAAATATTTCCCATAAATACTGATAGATCCAGTACCATCGCCATTCTCGATATCACCGCCTGAGATTCGATTTGTTTATATGATCGATTAATGCGCAACGTAGGAATAATTAATGATACCTTGAATCATAAATTTCTTAATAATACGATGAAAGGGCGTGCCCGCGTAAGTTCTCCCATCTATACCGGTCGTAGCTATCGTAAGAAAGTTCTTCACTGTTTTTGGAGCGATATCCCCGAACAAGCCTAAAACGATTCTTCCGGCGGGTTGATCGTCTATCATCACGTCGAAATATACCTTATCGGTGACCGTAAAAGTAGCAGCCTGCAAGAAAGATAATTCTTAAAAGTTAAATTTTCAATTGACGCGTTTATAAACTTTTATCGGTTTCTAAGGCCATATATACTCATAGAAAAAAACAAGTTTTACAAAGTGTCGCTTTGATCTTTCGCAGGCTCTTCTATCGCGGATAGATTTCTATGTGCAAAGCAAATACCACCTTTCTTCATTTTGAATAATTCGACGACGTACAACGAGAGATATAAAATTTCAAACACAATGCTTCTGCAAGGTAGTACGCATGCGCGTACGCATAAGAGAACGAGGGAAACCTTATATCTGATATGTACGAACGCGGGATCACGATATTTGGTCTTTCATTCGACTTTTCTAATCTCATTTTTTCTAACCGTTTAATTCCATAGGGATATATACTTGCGATTGCTTAATCGACCACACGAACGATATAAACGATGACGATTCTCATCAAGGTAGAGATATTTTGATAAAAATGTATCGATCGCGTAAAGGCGATTTTTTACCAAAATGTAATTTTATCTTGACTTTACTTCAAGATCATTTATTTTGCACGAAACGATATGAAATGTTGTGCGTATCAACGAAAGTACATTCACACGACGGAATAGTGAAACCATATAATTGCTGCGACCTATCTCTGTGGAAACCTTCGAGTGAAATGTATGTCAAGAATAAATGTCAAAAGAAAAAATGAACGTGAACATTTAATGAGAACAAATTAATGTGTATCAGGCTAATGGGTAGCAAGCGATTTAGGAAAAATTTATTAAGAATATATCGTATTATCTTACGGAATGGTACCTCGTTGCGTAAAACAAGAGTAACTAGATAAGCAACTGTTAAAAAACACCTCATGATTTTACTCAATGAGTAAAAGCTCAAACACATGGGATCCTATTTACTTTCATTCAGACCGAAAAATAAAAAAAAAAAAAGAGAAATCACAGCTCTTCGCAAAAGTTTTTGTGACGTATATCGAGATGTCACACATCCACCTTAGATATGTACGACAGTTTTCGTTGAACGGTCAACGCGCTTCTGTCCAAGTCAAACTCCACCGAATGAATCGCGTCTGCGCTCATTCTCACGTATGCTTTCGAAAGATCCAATTAGATGAACTTCCCTTCCAATTTCGTTTTACCCTTCGTATTCACTTTTCCATGGATAAGTATCGATTTCATTTCTTATACAAAACAAATTACATGGCATTTATTGTTGCATAGGAAAGTACATTTTGTAACTGATTATTCATTCTTAATAAAGTGCTTAAATATAATAAAATGCGATTTTACTCGCGCGTCATTATATCTAATTAGCAACGAGTAGCTTTATTGATAGAACTGTCGGCATGGCAACGATTGTTTCGTAAATCGAAAGAACAAAACTACTCGTGACAAGTGATCGGATTTTTTAATATTTCAAAAGGTTTTTTGATATAATCTGTAAATACATCAACGATATTCGATGCGAATAAAATGCGATTCATAATATATATTCGTTTTTTTTTTTTCCCCTTAGCATGGCAACAAAAGGTAAAGGCAAAAGAAAAGGATCTTCCAGCGACAATAAGAACAATGGTAAATCTGGCAAGGGAAATAATGGAAAGAAAGGTAAAGGTGCAAGAAGAACAAAAAAAAGTGGTGGAAGAATGAAATTTACTATGGATATATTCAATGAAGAAGCCATGGAGAATGCTTATTATACGTGTCACAATATCATGGATGTTTTAAAATGTCGAGGATTCCCTTGGCCAGAAGCACAAAAGAAAAAGAGGAAGAAGGGAAGAAAGTGAGAATGGCTTTACAAATTTGTATATTGGAACAACGTATGTCTATGACTATCCTCTGTTCTTTTCTCATTCGTTTTCTTCTTTGATTGAAAATTAGTGAAAATTATACACGTATACCTTTTTGCAATCACATTATATACTACATATTATTTGTAGTACGTTAGAGTTTATGAAAAATAAGCTTAATCACGTCTACGATTTGCGATATTCCTGTAGTACTCCTCTACATCCAATTCCGAATGTGGTATCATAAATGGACCATTAAACACACAATGTACAGTTACAGTTTGACAATACGAGAGATTAGGCAATAACTATAAAAAGGAATAATATTAATATAAATCTAATTTTCAATCTATAATGTTACGAATTACTGGATACTCACTTTTGGCGTCAATAAAAAATATTGGGAACTACCTGGCTTTCCTGTTATTTTAACCAGCAGTTCGAAAACTCTCCTTTCGTTAATTGCATCCATTCCCTGAAAATATAATCAACGTAATATATCAAATAAATTCATAGATTTGATTTGAAAAATACCTGATTAATTTCATCGACACAGCGAAAGGGCACTCTAGATAATTCTTGAAGAGAAATCATATAGATTGCAGTTGTTAATGACCTTTCTCCACCACTTTGATGGTGCCTCGTCAATTCCTGTAGCTCGTCTGTATCTCGGAATTTGACTCGAATTTTTAAACCGTACTTATCAAAGTCCATCTGAAAATATAATCTTCAAAATCCAAAATTCTAGGATAATTGTCCTATGGGAATTATATGATACTAACGATATTATCTCCATGACAAAGTGTAACTTCGCCAGCACATTTCATATTTGAAAAATGTGAACTAAAATTCACATTTATTTGTTCGATTAATCTCTCCAAAGGCGATAACCATTTTTCTCGTAATTTAATGGTGTCTTGCGTAATGGATTCCAATTGTAATTTTTCCCTTTCTATGGATTCTTTTAAACTATGCATGTCTGTTTTTATCTCCTCATATTCCCGGTATATCTAGTAATATGTCGTACGATAAGAAGCGATATGAGAAACACGTGTTATAAAATATACATATATATATATATACATATATATATATATATATATATATATATATACACATATAAAATAACAATAATCAAACGACTTTGTTTCTGATACTTTACATTTTCGGCATCAACATTTTGTTTCATACAAAACACCTTGGTTTGCGCTACGGCTATTTCTTTATCTATTTCTTCAATCGTAAGTGGTAGTTTAGCAAATGTTTGATTTATAGGTTTGAATTCCTCATCTTGCGGGCTAAGACCGTTGGTAAGATCTTTAGCTTCGTTGTATGCTTTGATAGCTTCTTGCTTTAACGGTTTGTAATCGAGTTCAACCTCTTTAAACGTTTTCTCTGCCTCGGATAATTTCTCTTTCAGTTCTTGATTTTCATTCTCTCTAGTTATTAAAAGCTGTTTGTACAAATATAATTTTAACTTGGCTTGTTCGTTAATCGTTACATATTTCAAACAATCCTTCAATAATGAATTATATTCTCTGTATTTATCCAACTGTTTATGTACAATGGTCTGCAAAAATAAAGGTGAATAAAACTAATGAGTCCAAATATCGCATTAACAGCACGCATTTTTAAATAAACTGTAAAAACCTGAATTTTTTTATTATGCATCGCAATAATTTCTTCTCTACTCGTTCGTTCATTTTCTAAAATTTTAATCTTTTTATCAGCTATAGATATTCTGTTTCTCAGCGCTTGCATTTGCTGCAGGTTATGTTGGTACTTTGTTCTAGTTTCACGATACATATCTAATTGCTTATTCTCTTTACACATCTTTTCTTCGAATTCTTTTATATTACGCAGAACTTCTTCCCTTTTTCCCTCAAGAAGATTCAATCTAAAGAAATGTATTACTTTCATGATCAGCATAAATGAGTTTATAAAAAATTTATATATCAGAGTATCATAAGTATACCTCTTTTCCATTTGTTCCAATTTATTGGTATCCAATACTATTGATAATATCCCATTTCCAACTACTTGTATCTTTTTAATAGATCTTTGACCAGTATACTTGGACATATTCACAGAATATATATGATTTTCTACAAATGTAAATAATACATAATAGTATGAGAAGTGCGACGAATGACGTGTAATTATTCTCTGTATATTGAAGATGAAAAAGAAAAAAAAAAAAAAAAAAAAAAAATAACGATAGATCTGAACATTCGGATCGTTAATACGTATTACCCACCGCTAAAATAACAAGATAAACTGTGCGGTATATTATCCACATTTTCTTCGACAGCACGCGATCCAACCGGTATATTATTCAAATTATATGATGGTATTAAATACTTCATTATAGCAGATGGCGCGTCAAAGAGCGAGCCTAGATAATACTCAAAGCCGAATCTTCTAATATTTTTTAATGGTATATTCGGTTCCATGTACACTTTTTTGTTAGGATCAGAATGTACCACGTTCACCTGTAATTTCTGCTGATCCCTCAAACACTTTGTCAATAAGTTCATATCCTCTTTATTTTCGCAGACAAAGGCTATTAAATCTCTATGAGGAATTATCCTTTCCAAATATTTAGAATATGTAATATCTTTAACATTAATCAACGTTAACATGGGCTCATATATTTTTTCCCGAAATTTATCTTTATTTTCACGCAACCACAGTACACCTTTGTACGTATCAAGACTTCTTTGCCTTAAAAGCTCCAATCGCTTAGCTTCAATATTAATGGATTTCTGTTCTTCTTTTACAGCTAAAATAGAATTAAATTTTTAATATAATATCACGAAACAGTTTGATCAATTTTTGACATAATAGCAAATCACAGAGGCAAATACAACTTCTAGATTAGTCTTTGATTTAAGTAATACTGAAAAGTACCTCTGATCTCTCGTTCAACTCGTTCGTGTTCCTGCTTGCAAATGATTATCTGATCTGACAATTTACTATTAATATGTTTTTGCTTTTCCAAGAGAGACAAAATTTCTTTCTGTTTTATTTCTAACGTCTCCTCTATATAAGTTTAAAGGTATACACGTTAAATCACATAGAATTGAAATGCATATATATATATATATATATATATATATATATATATATATATATATATATATATATATATGTGACAGACAAATTGCATAAATTACATACCCGAACCAATATCCTTGATCATTAGACTTAAATCATTATCCAGTTTATTTTTTTGCTGCTGCGCAAGATTTATATCCTGATCGCGATTTTGTTCAGCTTGTATTCTACGTGAACATTCGTTTTCAATTTCTTTAATCTCATTTTCAATCTCAAGAATTTTCCTCATTACTTCTTTGGCTTTAGATGTCGTCCCAATGACTCTGTTTGAATTCTAAAAGTACAGGATATTAATGACATTGAGCTTCCTATCCTGTAAACATTTCTATAAATTATGATATATCAGAAGTAATATACTTACATGGTCATTTACTATGTTTTGCTGCATGTTAATGTCCGATTGTATTTTCCGTATCATCTCATTTATCGGCATGAGTTTTGCTTGTACAGATTTTACTTTATTTTCCGCTACGTCTCTCTTCTTCTTTACCTATTTATGAGAAATAAAAATAATTTAATGAAAGATCTGCAAAGATACACAATAATTGGATTTAATATTGAATTTGGAAGAATTACTTCGACCAATTGCTTTCTCTTTTGATCATATTCCATCCAAGCCTTTTTTTGTTTCAATGTCAAAATTTTGTTCTTTATTGCTTTTTTCTCCTTGATAGTACTGACAATTCCCTTCAAATGTTCATATTTTTGCGTTCTAGTTTCTAACAAACGTTGTTTAGTTGCTAATTGTGTTTCTAAATCCTTATGTTGAATACGATACTCCTTCAACTTTATATGATATTTTAATAATATTGGATCACCAACTGATCTTTCCGTGCTTTCCAACAATTCTTGGGCATTCATTTTTGAAAAATCATGAACTTTGTCTTGCGGAAGAAACTGACACAGATTGTCTACCTGGAGGGACGAGCAAAAAAAACGAAAGTTTAATAATATATCATAAAAATATTTCGTTACGTTGAATCCCGTATGGATACCTGAATATTAAAACTATTTGTTAATTCTTGTACAGCTGCGGAAGTAGCAGATTGTCCATTTATCAACCAACATGATTTGCCCTTCTTATCAAATAATCTTGTAATGGTAACAAATTTGGTATGGTTCTCCTTCAATGTAATTTCAATTTTTGCATCGTTGCAACCATTCTTTACATAATCTTTCACGTGTAATGCTCTACCAATAATGTTAGGTTTACCTCCTAAACCAAGTACTATTGCACATACGATTGTTGATTTGCCAGTGCCATTAGGACCAATGATCAAATTCAGATTTCTTCCGGGCTTGACAATAACCTTGTTGTAAGTACTTCAAATAAAAAGTAGAAAAGAAAAAGGAGAAAATAATAAATTAAAAGTAAGAAATCATTTTGATACAATATGGAAATAAAAATTTCAATATTCCTTTGCAAATACTTACACAAAATTTTCAAGATAAATTTGCGTTATTATTCCCTTTTCAATCCCGTTATCTTCCATCGTATTTTTTAAAAGTCGTCACGTTTATAAATTTGAACGGGAAAAGTTTATTCTTATTGCGATCGACTATCAAAGTTGATCTATGAAATGTCCGAGATATCTACATCATTTTCCTTTCTTCGCATTGATATCGCATTGAAAATTAAACTTAAATCGTACATTGTATCAACCAATGCGTTAATAATAAATTTATCAAATAATAATTAATCGATTTAACAGTTAGGAACGAACATAACCATGAATTAAAATTTTCATCGAATAAGATTCATTACAAAACATTCGTTGTGGAAAATAGGCAAATGTTCGATCGACAAACAACGACGTTTAATAACTTATTCTCGATGTAATATTTGAAATATGAGAAATAGAAAATATTTCAACAACGTTTCAAGTCACTTCAAAATTTCTTTTGCCTTGCGCGTTACCTCGATTAAGGTTAGGTCGTCCGCTCGGTACTGAACGCCTGCGTGCCCGCGCACATTTGAATTTCCGCGTTCGCGACAATCTCTACAATTCCCACACATTCTGTGATTTTCTATTATAAAGTAACATAAGTAATTCGTTAAATATAACGACTTGTGAGATTCTCGTTATCTAATAGCTTTCGATATAGGAGTAGTTAATTAAAAGACAGAAAAAAAAAGAAAACAAACATATCAGTTAATACAGACATAGACTATTGTGTAATACGTTAGAGACACAAGCATGTGGAACTATTCGTTTAACTACCACCACCAAAACATCATTAGTTAATGTATTTTATCCCAAGGGTGATAAGCGATCGATCCAAAAACATCATCGCTATGGTTACTTCATTGCTAACAAATGATCTACCGACACATAAAGGTCTGGTACAAAGACATTTCATGCAGTTGAAAAGAAAAGAAGCGGTTGTTGGTTGAGTCGTTATTTCCTGACGTCAATAACATTGGCGCCTTTTTAAATCGTGAAACATGAAATTCGATGTACCCGTTCATCGTAAAAAGTATTTCATTTTCCGCGCTAAAGATTATTGTTCCTTGATGCGACCATGCTTCGTCATTTCTTGTATATTAGGTGTATTTCCCTATAAAGTCACTCCAACGAGCATGAGCATGTCAAAATTTGGCTACCTATATTCTACGCTCGTAACAGGTCTATACGTCGTTCACGTTTTCATTGTTCTATATCAAACCGATGTGTCCAGCGTAGTGAAGTACGACAGCGTACCGGGAATTTTACAAGTCAACTTTTATTTCATCCTTGGTACCGCGGTAGTTGTAACCGCTTACTATAACTTACGTCATAGGTTGTTATTCCTTCAACAATTATATCTAGTAGCCTCGAAATTACCCTCCGAAACCTTCAATAAGCTCTCGAAATATATTCACGCGAAAGATATAATCGGTTTCTTCTTTTTGGTTGGACAAATGCCGAACGTGTTGAACCGATCTTTGGCCGTAACATTTACCAAGTGTTCCTTATTATACGTGACATTGACAGTTTTCATAATGGATATGCTTTATATGAATTGTACTTGCATAATTAATGAATGCTTTAAGAGAATTAACAAAAATTTGGAAAATCTTCAGCACGTTGTCGTGACTAGCGAGCCTCATCTCTTGAGAAGGGTCTATCATGAAAAAAAGAATCCTTTACTTTTAATGGAATTGAAGGCCATTAAAAGGAGACATCAAGAAGTCAGTGACGTTCTTCAACAATTGAACTCGACTTTTGGCTCTCAAATTATTATCACGTCTTTGATGACCTTCGCGGAAGTAACTTTCAGTCTATACTTTTACATATTGCAAACGGTCAATAAGAAAGAAATAAATTTGGAAAATCAAATCTGGTATGAGTACTTTATAACGTCGATAACATATTATTCCATCAAGTTAGGTCTAATAGCGTGGACATGCGAAATCGCTAAAAATCAGGCTGCCGAGGTTGGAATTAGGATCCACGAGGTAGTTATCAATACTAAAGACAAGGATATTAAAAACGAGGTAAGGCGTAACGTCCTCCACGAAGAGTTCATTCGAGAGGCTACTCGACGCTTTTTTTGATGTTGCAGCTGCAATTATTTTCCTTGCAAGTATTGCATCGTGATAACACGTTCACCTCCAAGGGACTCACCATGGACGCATCTCTCTTAACAACGGTTTAAACAATTATATTTATTAGTTTCATAATCGTTTACCTTCAACATTTCTATTTGACATCAATAATACTACTTTTTCGTTCTTTTCGTAGATCGTAGGAAGCATTACGACATATCTGTTGATTCTAATACAATTTCTGATTTCCTTACGCTCATGCAAATCCAACAACGCGACCAACGTAATGTTTTAACGAGGAAAAATCGAAGGAAGAAAATCGTTAACAATAAGAAATTTTAACAATAAGATTTTGTTCTTTTTACGCATGTGTGACCTTATTGATTCCTTTCACGGGTGATTGAAGGCGCCCTGACAACTTTCTGGATAACACAAAAGGAATTTCATTTTGAATACTGAGAATGTGTAATAATAGATGCTGCTAATTGATGGGTCAGATTAAGAAATACGTATTACGTAAATATAAGCGATTCGAACTTCGTCCCTGGGTTCGGAGTATTCGATAATATAATAGTTTGTCTGTTTCTGTACGTGTACTTACTTATATGGCTTAAATAGAAAAAGTAATAATATTTATATGTGATATAATGATTAAGATAGATTACAAGCGGCAAAGTTCTTTTTGAACTTGGGCCACGATATTCTTGTCAAATGATACATCCGTTACGGTAAGGTAAACGTGTTTTTAACAATCTATACATTTTTCTTTGACCCGGATAAACGGGTCTCGTCAACAGTCGAAGCTCGTCGTTCCACTTTTTTAACGCGTGCTTCCGTCAGCCACGGAATCCAAAAAGACTCACACCTCTCTTATTTGTTTTCTTTCAACGGGAAAAGCGATAACGATAATTTTTTCTTTCTCTATCTATCGGCAATAACTCAATTGGATAACCGTGACAATGTTGCAGTACAGATTTAACCGCACTTTAAATGTAGGATCGAAACGACAAACATACATACGCACATACGTACACGCGCATATCCTGTTAACAAAATAATAATGCCGTTGATATCGCAAGTCGGAAGAACTCGGGAAAGGAGATAGAGAAGCAGAAAAACGCATTTTGTTCATTCATAACTAACGACGCAATTCTTCGATCCGTCCCTCTCATTATAATCGCCGCGGAGAGACTTATCGTTGGTTCATTATCACAATAAAGGATCACATGACCGTCGCGATCGTCGGGGTGATTCCCACTTTTCCTTATCTCTAATAAGAATATTCGTTAGTTATTAGAATAAAATAGAACGATTTCCTTGTTGTATTATATTTTAATCGCATTGGAAGACCCAACGAGCAATGGTCGAGGCTCGATGAGATTTTGATATCTCGATTGAAGAACGTCGTACTCGAAATACTATTCGACTAGATTTACGTATCGAAATAAAGAATTCTTTTGCTCGATCTCTATGAAAGAGCATCGCGGGTCGTTGGTGCTCTCGCCGAAAAATCATGCGGTTCTTTCTAATTTGGGCGATAAGGAGAAGACCGCGAGATCCGCCGCGGCGTAGGCGATCACGCGACTGCGCGCGAGTCTTCCTAAGATCGAGGAGGCGCCAGCTTTTATTATGAAGCGTACCCAGTGTCAGTATAGCGCAGGCAGTCGCGCGATTCGTTTCGTCGTGGAGCGGGATACACTTTTTTTTTCGCGCCTTTGCACCATTTTTTTTTTCTTCTCTCGGGTGCGTTCTTTACGACGAATTATGAAAGAGAATTGGAGAAAGAAGAAGATCGATCGACCATAACATTAAGGATTATCGATCGTTCGATCAAGAACGCGTTGACCCAAGGGAAAATATTGTTGCTCGAAGGAGGGCAAAGCGAGGACGCGGCAATGAGATGCCAGTTACTTTTATCGAGTGTGGAGTGCGTCAAAGCGAGGAACATTGTTATCGCGACAAATAACTTTTCGAACTAAATATATAATTGGTGTGCTCTAATGGACAAACGAAATATGCGAAAAGATTCCGTCGGATTTTTGATGACATCGGGCAGAGACCGAGCATCGTTGAATGAATAACCACAAACAGCTGGATATCGTCGAGTATGTATTACGAGTACTTTTAGCTTTTCCGTCAATTCGACGCTTCGAATAAAGTCTAGTTGAAATCGAGTTTGAACCATACGTCGATCACCTCCGTCTTTCATTCCCACGGCGCTTTCTTCGCCTCTTTTAAAGCATTGGTACGATTTCTCGTGACTGAGTAACGTAAGGACGCTCGTGGCTTAGATACGTTACGAGTTCCTTTCGTGTACGTCTAGACGAAAGTTTCGATTATCTTCAAGGACTAATGCGATTCACCGAATGTCTTGCATGCAAACCACACTTCTCAATTCCGTTTCTTCGTTCAAGTATTTCTTTTTTTCTCTTCTGTTCCATCCCAATAAATACATCTTACAATTAATGCCAAGACAAAACACGGTAGTAATAATATTTTTATCGCACGTTGTTTGTTTTGATTGCTCGATGATTAACTTAGCGGTGAATATGTTCGAAGAAAAAAATTGAAGAAAAAAATTGAGAAATCGTTGCGATCGTCATCGCAAGAATCATTCCGATGCATGACGAAGAGAACGTAATAGGATCAAATCGAGCGTAAACTTACGTTTCCAGATAAAGCGATAGCTACTTATATACGAACACAATTACGGAACACACGCGCGCGCTATTTCTCTCTCTCTCTCTCTCTCTCTCTCTCTCTCGATAAACGTCGTCTCGTATATTGGACGGGTACGCAAAATCACGGGCTATTTCGAAAATAGAATTTCGATACTCGGAATTCCTCTCAAAAGTGACGTCCATCGGTATTTCCGCGTCGTATTGTTTTCCGCAAAAAGAATGAAATAACCAGAAAGTAATCATTCTTGTATTGTTACTGTAAACGTCGCGCTTGAATGTCTCTATCTCTAAGACAAAATAAGAATTTGTTGGAATAGCTCGACCATTATTCGTTTCTTCATCCGTTGAATTAGAAAGTGAAAGAAAGCGATGATATTGCAAAGGAACAGAAAAATATTCAGCCGTTCCTTCGAGAATAGTAGTTGGATAGATTTGAACAAGTTATTCAGCTTGATAAAGTATGATTATATGCGTTGAAAGGTCATATAAAAAAAGTCGAACGATGCGATGAAGAAGATGTTGCGTGGACGATAACGATACGAGAGTCGGTAGGAAGTAGAAGGGTCGTTCGCTCGTAAATCGCTGGCTTGGCTTGGCATTAGTACTGCCTGCGTGTAATTTGTACGCAAATCTCTTTAGTCGTAAGTATTATTTTCATACATTAGTGCTTACGTTAGAGCTTCATCGACATCGACGACGACGGAAGACACAACATTTCAAAATTGTACATTTCCTTACGAAACATCTTGGAGCATCGCATCGTACGTTTTCCGATAGCGTCGGGTCTCATAGACTCTCTTGACCTCGGAAGGCCAATGGTCCATTCACAAGTATCGAGAGAGAAGGAGAGAGAGAGAGAGAGAAGTACCACTTGTTTTTCTCGAGGTCTCGTCGTACGATGCCACGTACATAAGCATACATACATAGATGTTTTACGTCGATCGTCACCGTTGTTGTTGAGATATCGCGTGAGGATTAAATCGGATCTGGGATGGCTGTAAAATGACTCACATCGCTCTCATATATAGGAGGAGGGCACCTATGTACACGTATTTTTCGTGCGCGTATCTCTTTCATTGGAACAAACAAACTTGTTTTGCTTGCTTCGCCCGCGTACCGACAAAATTTTCTTTCTTTTTTTCTCTTTCTCACTCTCTTTCTTATTTTATTACTGATGTGTTATATTTAATGACTTCAAGATAAGATTATCGCGATTAACGTACGTGTCCGTGTTAACGCGCGCGCATCAAAATTGAAAGTAAAAATACTCTTTTCGTTCTAGACGATTACTCGTCGCATTGCACGAGCTACGTCCTCGTTAATTTGGCCCTCTATCTATCTGGGTAAAGTACAAGAATCGTATCGTGAGTAAGCTCGTTCGATGACCTAGACTTTATACAGAGAAAGAGAGAAGTAGCCAAAGATATTTCGACGGACGAGTCTTTTGGCCAAAAGGTTGGTGCGCTATTAGTTTTCTGTCATGGCTACGCTACGCTCGGATAAGCTAATCGAAACGAATCAAACTACCCGAGTTTCATCGTACAACAGAGCACGCGCAAAGCTTTACTTTCGAGCAGAGAAGAAAGAGAAGAGGAAGTTGAGATGGAAGCCAAGTGACCATGGCACGCGCGTATAACGGACCTTTGGAATAGAGCGTCGTATAAACTTGCTTCTGATAGCTAACGTGGGTGGATAGGAACGCGTTCTTTTCAAAGTCGTCGCTTCGCCATTTCTCTTTCTTTCTTTCTCTCACTCTATCCCTCTTTCTCTTATATACATGTATATATATGATTTTATGTATATGCGTGACGCTCTCGAACTTGAATTAGTACCATCGCTTCCTGTTAGCTTACGAAAAGAGAGAGAGAGAGGGAGAGGGAGAGAGAGAGAGAGAGAGGATGACTCTCTAAACGTTCGTTTTTCATAATATTAGTTAGTTAATTTATTCGCTCGCGTGTATGCGTTATCCGCGTGAAATCACGCGACCGAAGGTGAATAAAATTTTTATGCATTATCTTACGGTATTCTATATTTGTCAACGCGCATAGTAAATAACACGCGTTTCTTTTCGACAACGTCGTCCTTCGTTTTTCTTCTATATCTCTTTAATCATCCGTGATTCGCGATAACGAATGAAATATTTTTGCTTTTGCGAAGAAATAAAGTCGTTGCTCGCGTTTCTTCGATAAACCATATTTTTACCGAATCGTCTTTATACTATTGCTGTTAAATTTGAAATTGAAATGAACGTTCGACGGTCGCGAGTAGAAAAGGACTATTTTGACATAGTTCATTACGTTCGTTATGATCGATTATCATTAACGTAACGGACTAACGTAAAAGAAGCGTATACGTATGTGCTTACATATGTCGTATACGTATAGTATTAACGTACGCGTGACGATGACGAAAGCACGTAGATAGTGGAGAGAGACGTGTGACGTGAAGATTCTCTCGTAGAAAGAGATACCTTATTACGTCTTTTTCGCAAAATTTGTCTTCACATCGTCATGCTGTAGGAGAAGGAGGACTCGATGACGACGGCGTTTCATCGACAGCGTCGAGCCAACGACATAACCGTTGACGTAGAAAAATTGAAAGAGGAATAAGAAACGCTGATTATGGCAATCGGTTGTTTATGTAGCCAGTACCGTCGACGAAAGTGTAAACTCTCTCTCTCTCTTATTCTTTCTCTCTCTTATTTCTTTTATTCTTATTTTTGTACTCTAAATAAATGACGCGTTGGCCCGCCAACGGTATGCTGCACCGATTTATCATACGTGCGATATAAACATATATATAGATATACATATATATATATATATATATATATATATATATATGCGTATAACATATAGTTATGGTACGCTAGTCGAATATAGTACGATTCACTGGTATTTTCTTCTCGTTCAATCTTTGAACGTAATTTCACATTATTGCGCGTCTTCGTCGTAATTTAGAAAAGATATTGCGTCGCTTGTTTACTCGAATTAATCCCTAAGAACGCGAGGAGGGATGCGAGATGTGATGCAAGGCGCGTCGCTAACGTTGAAATCGTTGTTGAAATCTTTAGGAAAATATAGCGTTAGATAGGATAGATTAGGTAGACGTGAGCATTATGTCATTGATTTGCGCGCGTTCGGCCGCTTTGTCGATTGGCCTCGAATATAGTTTTTATCGCGCAAAAACGTATCTTCCCTTCTTTCGTTCGTAGTGAAAAATGTCAGATGTCGAGTCGAAAGAGACAGAGAGGGAGAACGAACGAACGAACGAACGAACGAACGAACGAACGAACGAACGAACGAACGACAGAACGAACGAACGGTCACGCGATAACGGGGAATACACGTATTATTTACCCATATTTTTTCTCCTTTGTTTAAAGTCGAACCAACGTACTTACTTACGTACTACGTGTTTTTTCGATTGCTTTCTTTTTATTACCAAGCTGTTTTTTTTATCTTTTACTACCGCACCTGTAACTTCGACCAAGAATGAGAGAAAAACAACGGCGCTGCTTTTACGATGAATCACTATGATGAAGAAGGCGGATCGCAGCCGGAGGATGACGTTGTTAAAAAAGATAAAGAGTCGAGAGCCGGTACTACACGTCGACGTCCGCGATTTGTTCGCTCGTTGTAACGACAAAGTAAAGTTACTCGTCTCGAGAAGGAAGGTAGGCGTTCGGCTCTACGGAGATCGATCTGATTTATGTATTTCCTTTGGCTTTGAGCTAGCTGATATAATACTTTGCGATAATATCGAAAGAAAAAAGAATCGATGAAAAGAGAAACGGGTTCGAAGCACGCTCGATCCTTATTTCTTTTTCTCTCCCTCTCTCTCTCTCTCCCCTCTGCGTTTTCGCTATACTTATTATTGCGCGTATTCGATGCGTCAGATAGTGTTTTGTTAAAAACAAATTTCCTCGTGCGATTATTTTTTGCTTTGCGACAAAGAAACATCGTGCGAATCTTGTAAAATATTTATTCGACGAAATTTCTATATTTCTTAAGAGGAGCACGCGGAAAATAAAGAGAGAAAACAAATACGCCAACGATGTGTGTGCGTGCTTGCGTTTCGAGAGATCTTCTCGTTCTTCGTGTTTTGAATGCGATGCATTCCACGGCGATGACTGAATTATACGAGCGAACGAGATGAATTGTTGCGAGGTCGATGCCTTCCACCCACCACTACTATTGCCACTACTATACTTCCTTCTTGCCGATTGACCGAGCTTGTCCTTGACACGGCTCCATACTCGTTTTATTTTATACTTGTTTCGGACGTTTGCGTTTGATGCAAGTTTCCTTTTCAGAGGAGATCCGGATACTCTCTCGTCGTAGGATAATATTCCTGCTGCCCTTTCTTTATCTCGATTGAGAGAGAGAGAGAGAGGGAACGCGTTACTAATGAAATCGATGTAAATATAGCAGTTTCTTGATAGGACCGGAGGAGTCCGACGGGAGAACGCGCGTGTCCATTCAAGATATACATTACGTTCCATCGTCGTTATCTGTGGCCTTT
Organism: Vespa crabro; assembly: GCF_910589235.1. NCBI lineage: Eukaryota > Metazoa > Arthropoda > Insecta > Hymenoptera > Vespidae > Vespa > Vespa crabro. Next base: position 319,294 of record NC_060963.1, read on the forward strand.
TCACGATGAGATTTTCTTGTTTCATAGCTCGCTAAAAACAAATTCATATCGACGTATTCTTTCCTACGATCGGATTGAATCGATATACCTTGACCTTCAGTCGAAGGTTTTATCTAGTCTCGACGTTCAAAGACGGCCCAATGAATCTTGTGTTATATTGACAGTGTGCGCGTTACGTCGTCGTCGTCGTCGTCGTCGTCGTCGTCTTTTTAACGACTCGGAAGGTTGTGTGGTCAATATGTTTCAGCGAGTCGCAAAAACAAACACTTTTTGCGACATCTTACAATGCGCCAAGTTTGCACAGTAATATTTTACGTGAATGACGAGAAAAATACTTGACCGTCATGCCCGATACAATGTATTACGTGTGTTAGTCTTTTTTTAAATAATGTTCGTTTCGAGCATCGCATTTCTTAGACGCGCGTAAATAACGTTACCAATTTACGTCAGCGTACGTTATAAATTACACATTTTTTCATTCAACGTGGAAGAACGAAAGTAGGATATAGAATTACAATGACCGTAAAAGTAGATCGAGTACGTTCATAAATCTGTAGGACCGATCACGGCTCTTAGAACTAAAAAGCATCTCGTTCGATCGTTCGTTCGTTCGTTGTTTTCCCTTTTCCGATTGAATTCTACAGTATATGGAGTTTTAATCTTCGTCGATTATATAAAAGGCAACGATAAACTGTCGATGAAGACAATAACGAAGAGTTTGAAAGCGTTACACGCTGTGTGACTAATCTATCGATGATATTGCAGTTGGACGCTAATCGCATCCCATCGTCGAAGAACTCGAAATACGAAAGGAATCCAAATATAAATGCTCGTCCAACCATGATTCTCGTCAGCGTTTATCTGTACCACGATAATTATTGTTTATCACGGTTGATCGGAATAGACGCGATCTCGATGTGATAAACTGCTAGTGTCATCGTGACGTCAATCAATATCGAAGTCGACATTTTATAATAGCATATTTTATAATTGTTTGCATTCTCGTATCGATAAATTTGTTTAATTACACGATATATATTTCCACATATCCATTATGACATAGATCAAACGATATTCGATTAAGAAGGGTAAGGATCGGCTAAAGTTCGCTTATTAAATTGAATGTTTTCAAAGAGCTTACTGCTCGAAAACGGTATATTCACGATAGCCAGTATTATAGCTTGTGTCAAGAGCAAACACTTTCAAGTCGGCCTTGACGATGATAGCTCGATACGCGTCTCGAAAATAATAAGACGACCGGGAAGCCACCGTGCGTAAACTATTCTCGCTGCTGGGCGTCATTGTACTTGAGAAACTTATCGCTGGTTTTATCGGTGAGAAGAAAATTTTAGAATGATCGTTCGTTTGCGAAAAATGAAAGCTCGGAAGCTTATAAAAGACATCGTCTTTTTATGAAAAATAATGAGTATGCGCAATGCTTAATCGTTTCCACGAATTGTGATGCTAATACAATATACATGCGCATAGATACACACATACATAATACGTATATTATTGCTTATTTTATTTTTACGGTCTCCTCTTACCATTCGTCTCGTTCGTTCTCGTCGTAAAAACATGCTATCATGCATTTTTCTTCGACGGGCCACGCGACGTGGAAGACTCTAAAAGCGTAATAATATTTCGCGAATAAGAAAAGCGATACTTTGACGATAATGTCAAATATTTATTATAAAAGAATATCCATTTATTTCTTCTTTCTCCTTTGGAAAATAAATAAATGAATGAATGAATAAATATAAATAGGAAACACGATGGCTCTCTTATTTTTAATTCGTTCTTTCGTCATTTATCGATAATATACGCGTTGTACGCGTTATGAAGCGTGCGAATTATTATTTAAAGCGTTCAATGTAAGCGCCATTTTATACCTATGTGCTCGCGGCGGATAGAGGAGAAGGAAGAAGGAGGGCCAAGAGTTCAAAGTGCATCGGTAAGAGTTCAATTCATTTATTCGTCGACGTGCTTCGTACTCCATAATGTTTTATTCATTCGTGATAAGGGAGGTCGTAGGTTGGGCCACTTAAACGCCTTGACAAAACGACTAAATTGCAATCGTTTAATATTTTCGATCATATTATATTGCTCGATCCCCAGTTTCTCTTTATCTCTATTTACTTTCCAACGTCATTCGTGTCGCCCACTTTAAACGAACGTGTCGGATAGACCCTCGGACGATACCCTGCTATTCGTTGTTATTTACTTCGTAATAGTCTCTACATGACGCAACGAGAATGAAAATATCACTCGTAATCGCTTACCAGCTATGATATATCACTTAATATACGTATATAAAAGAGATCATAAAGTTTCTATGATATTCCAAGATCGCCTCTATTTTCAAAAGTCTGACTACTTTGCTGACTACATTGGGAGTTGTTTTCGTGAAGAAGGATTGGAGATTGAAAGAACATAAAATAGAAAATAAAGACGAACGACGTAACGAGTAGGAGAGAGAGAGAGAGAGAGAGAGAGAGAGAGAGAGAGAGGACGGAGGCCTTTATCACGATCGAGCGAGACGAGAACTAGGCAAACTGTGTTTTCTCGTAGTGTAACCTTGTACGTTCTCATTGACGCACAAATAGTATACGCTTCAACGGTCGCGTTAACCCTCGACCTTGCGCTCGTATCAATGTTATTTTGTATATTCTTTCTTGGAAATTGTATATTCTTTATTGGAAACAATGTTCTCAGATTTTTTAAGAGTAACATCGATTTTGATATCGTTCCGCATGAACCATTTAATTCTTGATAATACGTAAATGTAAGAAACTTTCGCACGTATAGTACCTATTATAACAGCGGGTTTTGACAATATTTTTGACGATCGTAAAGCTTCTTTTTCTAGGCTACTTTTTCTCTGTTAAGGAGAAAAAGTGTTAAAGGTGGAAAAGATGATGGTGGCAGCAAATCGTACTATTTGAGACCACGACGACGAGAAACGGTCAGAAGTCAAGGCACCGTCGCAATGCCGTCGACCGTCCCAGAATAGCATAGGGACGATCGTTGCGTTTCTCATGTTGCTTCTAGTCGTTGTGTAGCTCTTTCATCGTCTTTTCCTCGTCCTCGTTGTCGTTGTTCTCAGCAACGATGGTTACTAACGGTCGTTCGACCAATCCTATAGCACGTCGATCTGGTATCACACCTGTCTAAACGGCAGAGGTCCTGTTGAAAAAAACTCTGTTTATCGAAAGGAGAGCGTTATCGCGTCGTGCGTAATATCGTCTAGAAGGTTTTTACTTTGTTGCTGTAAGTGCCTCCGCGTTCGATCCAATTTAATCTTTTATCTCGATCGACATGATATTCCTTAATTCATTTTATTCCTCAAGATATATCGACGTCGTTGCTACGTTGTTTGTTTCATATGTAATAGATATATGTAATAGATACATTCATTCTGCGAATTGAGGGAATTACGTTAAGTGTCAAATTCGAAGAATTTTTATCGACGATCGATAGCTCTTGTACAAATAACAATATTTTTTTCTCACGCTATTGTAAATACTTATTTCGAAATGGTATTTTGTTTTCATGAAAACACATTTGCTCGTTACGAGAAAACGTTTGTTCATTCGAATACGTTTCGGCGAGACGCCGCAAGGCAGGCGCCAGAAAGTCTCGGTGTCTGCTTCCACGACCAACCCTCCCTTTTTGACCCCGACTTATATGTCGATATGTATATATATATATGTATATATATATATATACTACATACATATATATATATGTATATATATATATATATATATATATATATATATATATATATATATATATATATATATATATGTGCGTCACATTGAAATTCATCGCGATGGAATCGTAAATTTTATGCCATTCGAGTTGCATTGCGTTAACAGTTCGCGGCTATGGTTGAGAGTCCTTGATAGAGCATTGCTTAACGAGAAATAAATTGTTAAAAATCAGGGTGTCTATCCGGTTTTAAATCAATTTACGCATAATTTATCTAAACTCGATTTATATCTTCTTCGAGGTATATAGAATTGGGAATTGCCATGATTAAACGTTATCAAAGATGCTTCATGCGTAAAAACTAGTTTAATGTTGTCGATATTCATTTTCATTTGCTATTGCATCGTTAAATGGTCTAATAACTCGGCTATCTACGCGCATAAAGTTACTCCCAGACGTTCGGTCAATTAAGCTCGTTCCCAGAGCTCAATTCTGTTTTGCAGTATATCGAGGCACATAGGCGTGCGCACGCATGCACGCACGCACGCACGCACGCACGCACGCACGCACGCACGCCGCACCAGGAATAACGGTATAGAGAAACGTGCGCGTATACGTATCGTAGGTACGTCTCGTTTTCGTCATATCGCGAAAATAGTTACTTGCATTATCTCCGCGATTATAAGTAACCAATGTTTCCTTTTCGCAAACTACTATAAGTTTGTTGTTTATTGTTACGTAGAAACGCAAAAGCGCGCGTTTTAACTACGTCAAGTATTTAATTTAACAAGTACTTAAACGTCATGACTGTGAAATGGTTATGTTTGATAAAAAGGAAAAAAAAAGAAAAGAAAAGAAAAAAATGTGTTTCAGGAAACATACGTCAAGATGCCAAGATCATGGAGAATTTTCGGCCTCCTGCTGATACTGGTCTGTTTCGAGATCATCGAATCCGATCGTTGCCTTACGAAGCTAGAAGGTACGCATGGTCCGACGATGAATGATCTATATGATAGAAACAATTTCGAGCTTTCACTTCGATATCCTTTTCGCAGAAGTTAATCCAAAACGATTGGTCGTCTTCAATGGTAAAACCATTGGGTTACGATTCGAAGTTTCGCGAAAGATCACTCAGAGATTAGTCACTCACGTTACCAAGATCTTTTTGGAGGAGGTATTAGGCTATATGGACGTAGAGATAGTTGAGAATGATGACGATTTTTACTTAACAGATATTTACGAAAGATTATCCGACACTTTGGTATTCGGGGTCAGAAAGTAAGTAGATTCGCAGGGGGATTTCGTTCTGGATTCGAAGAAAGAAGAAAGAAGCAAGGTGTATTTGTTTTATTCTTCTTAAAAAAGGTTTCCCGATACAATGGTAAATATGGAGGTGTGGATACCGCCGCAGGAGGATACGATACCGCTGTTGAACAAATACGACGTGAAAGAATGTGGAGCGGTCGCGCCGCCGGGACATTTTGCCTGGTTCGTACCGGAGAAATTGTACAACATCGAGGATAGCTGGGTGTCGTTTGCCAAACAGGAAAGAGCAGCTCGCTTCGACGTTTCCGAATCGAATCTACTTCGGATCAAGGATTTTACGATCAATCCGATTACGAATAGTTATTACTGTGAGACGTCCTTTTGTCAGCACGGTATGTACGTTCCTCGGCAATGCCAAACTTCCGACAAACAGGCCCAACCTTGCGCTTTACTCCTGGCCGGTCATCCCGACGTAACGTCCTTCGTCAAAGAGGATATCGATAGTTTAAATCTTTACGTCAAAGTAGCTTGGGTCGGATCACATTTGAGAGAGCTTACGAAAAGTCTGATCGAGGAATACACTAACGCGTCGACAAATTCCACTTCGAACATCAGGTATTTTGAATTCCATTTATATTCCCATATAGGGATATCAGTAACGAGCAATTTTTTCTTTTACTCGCCATTAGCCAAAGGTCGCTGGTCATCGTTCATTGGACACCGAGTACCGTGATACCCAACGAGAGAGATTTCGTCAGCATCAATTTTCCACGTTGCGGTGCGAACAACTCGCAGCTCGGTTGCGCCTACGAATCTAACAGACTGACCAAAGTCGTCTGGACGGGATTGGAGTCGGCGGCAAAGTTTGCCTTCGAGAGCATAAATCGTGTCAAGTTCACGTCGGCGATGTATGAAAATTTGATCGATCGGTACAACGTGCATTCGAAGAACTTTGATGAGGCGAAAATCGGTTGTGGTTGGCTTACGGACAATTTAAATTATGCGATGTCCAAGTGGATGCCGAACAATGACGATAAAAACACTCTTTACGTCGGTGGAATATTCCCAATGACCGGCACGTCCTACACTGCCAAATCTATCGTGATCGCTGCCAACATGGCGAGAGAGGCGATAAACTTTAACAATAGTCTTTTGAGGGACTACAATATGGCGCTATTGGCGAGCGATGGCCAGTGCAAATCCGACATGGTAATGAAATCTTTCATCGATTACATCGTCCATAATTATTACGTGAAGCTCGTCGGCGTTCTTGGACCTGCTTGCTCCGAAACCGTCGAACCCCTTGTCGGCGTGTCGAGGCATTACAATACCGTGATCATCAGTTACAGCGCCGAAGGATCCAGCTTCAAAGATCGAATTAGATATCCTTACTTCTTTAGGACGATCGGCGAAAACAGACAATACAAACACGTGTATCTGTATCTTCTTCAGCGATTGGGTTGGCGCCGAGTCGCGTCGTTGACCGAGGATGGACAAAAGTATACGGAATATATATCGTATATGCAGGATATGCTGCGCGATAATGGCATTACGTTCGTGGCGAATGCAAAGTTTCCGAGAGAATGGGATCCTGACGTGATAACGAAGGTGCGTAATGGGCTTTGCGTTTGCGAACGTTATTCGTTAATCGTTTAAAATGCGATTTTGTTAAATTGCCTTATCTATTGTTTTAGAGCCTTCTAGATTTGAAGCAGAAACGGGCAAGGATAATTATCGCCGATGTGTACGATCAAGTCGCACGGCAAGTCATGTGCGAAGCGTATAAACTGGAAATGACGGCTGTCCAAGTAAGGCTTCTCCATTGCTTCAAATCCGTGGGGCTAAATCTTTCGGATTCTTTTTTTGAAAAAAGAAAAACAAAAAAGAAACATTCACTTTCCTTTTGTTCCTTCGTTTCGTTCCTTCTAGGGATACGTTTGGTTCTTGCCTTTATGGCTTCGACCGCAGTGGTACGATACCGATCAATATAACGCACAAGGCGAGCAGGTTCCGTGCAGTACGATTGAGATGACAAAAGCAATAAATGGGCATCTTGGTCTGTCGCATGCGTACTTTGCATCGGACGATGACATCATGCAGGAAGGTATAACGGTACGGCAATGGCGCGATCGTTACGAGTCCTTGTGTAAAATGCGAAATCAGATGCCGTCCAATTACGCTGGATATGCCTATGACGCCATGTGGACCTATGCCTACGCGATGGATGCTCTAATAAAAGAAAATCAAAGCTACGTATTTCGACTTCATAGCGAGGAGACCGTCAATCGTTTGACCAACATTATCGGTGCTACCGATTTTAACGGGGTTCGTAATGCCTTCCTAATACGTTAGAATAATTCATCGAACTCTATAGAACTCTATACGCTCGACGACTTTTATTCCATCTTTTTTTTTTTTTTTTTTTTTTTTTTTTTTTTTTTTTATAGGTTTCCGGTCGAATCAAGTTCATTGGCGGACCATCGAGATACTCCATCATCAATGTTGTCCAAAATATTGATAACGAAACGCGCATCATTGGAAATTTTCATCCGAACATTTCAGAGACGGGAAGGGAAGTGATAGGTGGTAGATTGGATTTGAACATCTCCGCGTTCGTATGGCTGTCGAAAACTATGCCCGACGACGGCTCCGAGCCTCCTCCTAAATGCGTTTTCAGCGGACTCGCTGAACTTTTAGAAGTTTCCTGCGAAGCGGCCATCGTGATCGTCAATATCATCGGCTTCGGTCTCCTTGGAATATTGCTCATCATTGGTTTTATTTTTGTCAAGAGAAAGTACGTAAAGCTCGCAACGATCTTGTTTTTCACATTTACAAATGTTTGCTTCTTTCCTACTTTTTCGTTTCTTTCTTTTTTTTTTGTCTTTTTCTGTTCGACCAGGTACGACGAGAAAGTTCGACTTCATGAGAAATATATGAAGTCTTTGGGACTTGACTTTTCCAAATTGGATACCTCGAGCCTAGACAAATGGGACATACCGCGAAATAGAGTTGTGATCAATAGAAAGATCGGCGAGGGTGCTTTCGGCACAGTATACGGTGGCGAAGCTTTCTTCCCTGAAAAGGGTTGGCTGGCTGTCGCGGTGAAAACATTGAAAGTTGGAAGTTCGACCGACGAAAAATCAGACTTTTTGAGCGAATTTGAAGTTATGAAAAGATTCGAGCATAAAAATATTATCAAGCTTCTTGGCGTTTGCTTAAAGTCCGAACCCGTTCTCACGGTTATGGAATTCATGCTGTACGGTGATTTGAAAACGTATCTACTCGCGAGAAGACATTTGGTAAACGATCAAAGCTACGAGGATTCGGACGAGATATCGAATAAAAAATTAACAGCTATGGCTTTGGACGTCGCAAGAGCTCTGAGTTATTTAGCGCAATTAAAATATGTTCATAGGTAGTAAATCTTTTACTTATCGAAGCGTAAAGGTATTATTCGTTCGTCGGATAATACCTATCGATCGCGATTAATCGATGAATTTCTTTTCCTCAGAGATGTTGCTTCTCGTAATTGCCTGATAAATGCACAACGAGTCGTTAAGCTCGGCGACTTTGGTATGACCAGGCCGATGTACGAGAACGATTATTATAGATTTAATAGAAAAGGTATTTTATCATCAAACGAATCGTTTAAGCCGTCTTATGTCTGAAATATATTTCGAATTTTGTTCAATCATAAATCGTTTCTTATGCCAAGCAGGTATGTTGCCCGTACGATGGATGGCACCAGAGTCCCTTGGTTTGGGAATATTTAGCGCTGCCTCCGACGTATGGTCGTATGGCGTTTTGCTCTACGAGATTATTACATTTGGGAGCTTCCCTTTCCAAGGGATGAGCAATAACGAGGTTTTAGCTCACGTTAAGGCCGGCAATAGTCTCGTAGTTCCTAAAGGTGTCAAGTCACCGCTGTAAGTATCGAAAATAACGAATCATAGAAGGGATGACAGCGAAATTTTATTGATATTAACATTCTTTCTTATCTATAGAGAAAACTTGATGTACTCTTGCTGGTCCGTAAATCAACATGAGAGACCATCGGCACCGGAGATCGTCGAGTTTTTGGCGACGAATCCTCGAATTTTATCTCCTTGCCTCGACGTACCTCTTGCTAGTGTACAGCTTGAACACACCGGGCAAATGGAGATGCATCTGACGGATAGCGTGAGAAAATTCTCTTTGCCCTGGTCGCAGCAACAACAGTCGTCTACGCAATCGTCCGATCCAACGTCGTCGATTACGTCGACCAGTCCGCCTCTACTCGAAATAAATTCCCACGATGACAATCAAAATCTGGAGTTCTCTTCGGACAGAAGAGTTTCCAGTCAAGATGGTACAATTCCTTTGTTAGGTCTCGAAAGAACGATAAAGGGGCCCGTTGCTTCTCGCCAGAATTCCAACAAGCAACAGAAAGACATTGTACACAAGTACGTCAATCTTTTGCCAGGAATGGTGACCTCGACGAGGCAACTTAGTAGGAATGGCAATGCGGGAAACGTACAAACGGAAGAAATGGTGTCCATGATGTCAAGGAATAACAAGGACACCGAGGAAGTCTCCGTTCTCTGATATGGCCACTAGTCAAAAGTTTTGTTAGATAATGTAAGAGTTTAATCGATCAGAGTTTGTGGCCACACAAAAAGTAAAAAGGGCTGCAAGTGTGTATAACGTGCGTGGACGATTTATAAAGAGGCAGAATAGAGCTTAGAATTTATAAATCGACGGTTACTAGTTCGAGGTATATATCTTTTGTTAGAACTTTTTAAGAGCCAAAGAATAACAATTTCGTTACATTTGTTCTACCGAGAGAGTTTATGGTAGAGCCAATTGATGATCAAGCTTTGAATCGTTGCCAAAATTCTTGGCCAGTTTTACTAGCTACGGCTATTCCAAAACAATGTATACCAAAATATTCTTCCTTTTTTAATGTACGATCTATGTACTAGATGTGCGATCAATAATTGCGCCGCTTTCCTAAAAATATGAGGGTGCGACCAGAAGGTTAAACGTTCGACGATGTCTTAAAGCTCGTTGAAGATTTTTTTGAGTATAAATAAAACGAACTGAGAGATTTAAAATAGATCTCTAGACGATATTCCGTCGCATTAGTCGGTCGAAAGATATAATAGGATACTTAAATGGATTGCGTATAGCTTTCGTTAGCAATAAGACGCACGCGTTAAAAACGTCGACGGTCGAGACATTTTGTAGTAAGAAAGTACTGGCCAATCTGATCCTAAATTGTACATCGATTGACTTCCGCTCGATCTACTTTTGAGACTGATACATACATAGTAAAATTAAGCCATGTTTATTACGATCTGATGTTATCGATATAAAGAGACACTATTTCACCAACGACAATATTAATATCTGCGTAAGTAATTTTTTATAGCGACTTACTCTAAGAGAAAAAGAAACAAATTTGCATTTTCTTCCTTTCTCAAAAATTATAGAATTATATCTTATCGCAAAGAGATTAATTTTACAGAGTCATCGTGTTTCCTCACTTGTTCTCACTTCATATAGATGTCTATATTTATTCATTTTTATAATAGCACGAAAAGAGAGATGGCTCGTTTTAAATAGAGCCCGAATAGTATAATATTCCGTAAGACTTTTGGATTAAAAGAAGAAAAAAAGAAAAAAGAAAAGAGAAGAAAAAAAAAAAAAGAAAGAAGAAAAAAAGAAGAGAAAAAAAGAAAGCTGTTATTTTACATGCACACGCGTAGATTAGTAAACCGTTCTTATTTTATTTATTTTTATAACACTTATATATAGATAAAATATCTTTCGAATATCAAGAGGGATATTACTTTCAAAACTTGAAACACTTTCTAGGACATTTTTATCACTGTGACTTGACAGCATAATACTAAGAAAGATATTAAAAATTGATAAAAAGATGAAAAAAGAAACAAAAAAAAGAAACAAAAAAGGAAAAAAAGAGAGAAACGAAACTTCGTAGCATTATGGTACATAGCATTTGATAAAATCTTATATATTGAAAGAGCAAATGGCAAGAGTCATGACATTTCTTAAAAACATGTTTTATCTAAGCTCGTAACAATATCTTTCGTTGCAATTATTATAAATTTTTACCCACATGTAACTTAGTTTGTAATACGTAATTGTAAATGTTATCTTTCACTATGATCACTCGTCTTATCAAGCCGACTGTGCTCGACCTCGATCGATCGATTACGTTGCCATTTTATCCTCGCTGAATATCATTAATTTAACATTCGCTTAATCGTTAAATTTGTACGATATCTAAAACTATTTATTAATCTACAAAGAGAAGCTTTTTGAAAAGATATAGAAACTTAGTTGTCTCTTCGTTTTAATGCATAAAGAAAGCTCGATGAACGATTCTATTATGTCAACTTAGGATAACGTTAAGAGGCAAACGGCGAAGAGCTTGAAAAGTTAATAATTACAAATGGTCATTATATTGACACGCGTAATGATTTTCTCGACAGAATTCGCACAGCTGGAATTTAGAGAAATATTTTGGCATTCTGATTTCTCTTCGTCTTTAACGAAATAATTATATTAGTAAAACGGATCAAAGATATTTTTATCTCGCGCAAAAAATTGAAAAATTGATTTCGCGAAAGACGTAAGAGATGTCATTTCATATTTCTAATTCAATTCCAGTCTTTAGCTTTTAAATATTTAAACGCGTAATATTCGTATTTTTACTGCAGAGCATTCCTAGTCTTCTTATTATTGGAGGAAAAGCAGTATATTAAAATAAATGACAAAGAATTCCAACACCGTGAATGATATTGCACCCGTCTTCGGTGATATGCTCGATCCTTCTGGATCTTTGCGTATCGCAAACGTAGACTTGAACCGTTTATTTGATTATAACGAATAGCGTTAATGCGTTGATATCGTATCGACCAACAAATTTTCTTCCTATCTGTTAGCTTTACGAGAAAACGATTGAAGATCTATTTTTCGAGATTTTTGATTTTACTCTCGCAAATCATTATTTATTCTTACATCATGTGCGTGAACAACCAGAGTTTAGGACGCAATTATTCACGCGCATTCTGTATATTATTATTTTGTACATACGAAGTGTGCCTGATAACGTTTATTATTCGTTCTCGAATTATATGTTAAAAGAATGTTCAATTTATAAAACATTTGATATCGCATATTATTTCTGTGGCCTTTTTCCCTTCGTCTTTATAAAATTTCAATTTGGCGCGCTCAAGAAGAACTCTCTGTAATGTCGATCGACGGTAATTAATCTGCCTGCTCTACTATCCGTTGGTACTTTATCGGCCGTGAGGATTTTTTCATTATCAATTTCATTCATCAATTTTTGTCAATTAAGCTCGTGATGGTAGTCCTATAATGATATCATTGAAATGTTTAATCCTTCACCTAACGAATGGAGATGAATTTAATGAGAAAAGCCATTTGAAAAAATCTGTTCCTGTTCTATTCGAAGACTAATTCTTAGGCACGAGATTGAGGACATCACCGAGGATGAGAAAAAAGGAGGATTACAAAAACTCGTAAAATATATGCACGGCGCCACGTAGGAACGATGCGGGTCCATCCGAATTCCGAAGCTTTCAAGATCTTACGATATCACCGTCTTAACTTGGCCACGACGTTTCGTTCCCTCTTTCACAATTTCTTTATTTTTCTTGGTAGCTTTAAATCGAACGATACTCAAAAAATTGATACCGGACATTGTATGCACGTTGCGTTATTATCTATAAAAATAGGTACTCGCTTTTGCGGAAGAGGAGGTATCGAGCGTTGATATAGATTTAAATAAAATATTCTAACGAGACCATTCTCTTATCTACGATTGAGAAGACACGGTTTCTCGTGAAAGGAAAGAAAAGTAGCGACGAAAAGGGAAGAGAGAAAAAAAAAATATATATATATATATATATACATATATAAGAAGGTAGAAATAAAGGGAAGGAGACACTTCTCGTGGAGGATCTCTCGGAGCGATCTCTCCAAGAGTAGTACCTACTAATGGCATCGAGAAACGATCTCTTTCTTATTTCTCTCTTTCCTTTCTTTCTCATCGAGAAACGAAGCTCTTGCTTTGTGCTCGTAGCGAGCGCGCTTAACTCCCGGTGTGTCGCGAGTTTCGTTTATACGACGTAACGCGCGTACAGTTACGTAAGATCGTGCGGGCGTTCGAGCTTATCTGATTGTCCACCGTAGACCCGGCCAGAAGTCGTTTCTCGAAAGTTATGTCGCATGCACGTGAAGGGAGGAGGAAGAGAAGAAGAAGAAGAAAAAGACTCGTTGAAATTGCACAAGAGGCTCCTCCGAGAACTCTTTTTTTTTTTTTATCGTGCCTCTTTCGATCGTCGTTATTTACCGAGGACCGAATCCTTCGATCGATGTATTCACGACCGAATGAGTTTAGGATCTATAAACGAGAATATTACTCATCGTTAAACGGACAAAAGTAATGGAACCTATAAACGTTAACTATAGCGTCAAGTTTCTAACGGAAATCTAACAAGATTAATTACAAATCAGCCGAGATAATTATTTATCCATGACGATTTAACCGCCGGCACTTGCATTTTATGCAAATATGCAGAGCGTGCGCTTCTTATATTATCTCTCGGAGACGGTGACGAAGGTATAAAATGTCGCTGGTAGGATAGACAATCACTCTCTCTCTCTCTCCCTCCTTTGTTCTATCTCATTCCGAAGCTCTATAAAGCGTCTTCATTACGGAGCGAGGTGTCGTGTTACTTTAATTACACATCACGGTCATCGTAAACGTTCGTCCGTATGTGAAGCCAATAAACACAACAAAGGAAATCTCCGTTAAAAGATCGCGGTGGACCGGATAAATCTTAGTAGCGAATCAGTTATGCTCGCGTGGCTACGCTCGTGTCGGTGGGCGTAAATGACTGAAGAAAGAGACGTATTTACGTCGCACGCACCGTATCCCCTCGCTCGCTTTGATTTACAAATATGCGAGACATTGGGAAATGACCTTCTCTCTCTCTCTCTCTCTCTCTCTCTCTCTCTCTCTCTCTCTCTCTATCCGAAACAATAACAACGGCGTTTTATTTAGTACGAAGATCAATCACGAGCAGCTCGCGTTTGAATCTCGAAGAGAGTCATGCTAAAGGTCAGTCCAACCGAGAAGAGCCACTTTAAATCTGTTTAACGTCTCGGCATAGCGAATACGGTAGCAAAGAGAGTCCGTGGATCCATTAGAGGATGGAATTAGTTCTGCGCAAGAGCCAAGGGTAATGCGACGATGCGGAGGATGTTGGCGAAGGCGGCACTACTACTTGGCAAGGGAGAAAGAGAGAAAGAGGGTAAGAGGGAAGGAAAGGGAAACGAAGTCCGGCTATCACGCTGGCCGGAGGTCGCGGATTTATGACCGGCCGGGTTTTATGCGCTGTTTGCCGAGGAAGAAGGAGCAACGAGCGAAGGAAAGAGAGAGAGAGAGAGAGAGAGAGAGAGAGAGAGAGAGAGAGAGCTTGATTATTTCCTAGTCCGCTTTTACATTTCAATTTAGTTTCTTTGACCACTCGCTCACTCGCAATAGAGCCTTAAGAGCGACGGTAGACAATCGGAGGACGAAAGTTGTATTTTCTTCTTATTTTGAAATTCCAATTGTTTTACTTTTTTGATTTCGTCTTTTCGTTCCAACGATCCGTAAAAATATGAGAGCAAACTAATTAGTTGGGATTATTAGAGACAATATGGCAAATTACGCTTAGTCAGTCTGGCCGTGGAGGGAGATCGAGCGGGGAGATAGATAGACAAGAAGGCGCTCGGAGCGTCAGCGCGAATTTCGTTCATTAATTATACGCGACCTGACTATTACAAGATCGCTTTAATTGCACTTACGCAATCGGAGCTTCGATCGATATATCACGCCGCACCGAGTCGGAACCTCCCCGGGGGGTGTTTTGCGACGACGTGTATAGACCCGTCGGCCTGCCATACCTTTTCTTTTCTTTTTACAGCTTCGACGAACGGCCCAAATGATTTACAAATTAACGCGATTAAGAAGCCGGTTTGCTTCTCCCTATCTCAGGGACAATGTTCTTTGATCTTTCGACGATTAATAACGTTTCTTTTGAATCCAACCAGGGATCATTTGTATTTCCTGTTCGACGTTCTCAACAACATCGTTTTCGTGTGAAAATACTAGTCGATTTTATTTGGTAAAGCCGAAAAGAGAAATCAATACGGTCTAAGATAGATATATCGCGCAGATATTTAAGAGATCGCACGGGTCGTACGATAAACGATTTATCGTAGAAAAAGAAAAAGAAAAACATTACGAAGAGCACCGTAATCACATTACGTTCGGTTACGCTCGTAATGAGTCAAAGTCTTTCATCCTTTTGCTCTTTTTTTTTTTTTTACTTTTCTTTTTCTTTCCTCTTAGTCGTCCACTTTCGTAGCTCGTAAAGTATCTCGGTTAGACTTAGACGCTCGAGACGGTACGAGTTACGATACGAACGACGTAACTCGCCTTGGTATCGTATCTCTTAGTTTATGCTTATATAATCGCGCCGCATTATGATTGCAGTTACTAGGGCTGTGCGCCGGCGTCGTTAACACATCGCACCGGAGGCTCAAATGAGTCAGAATGACCTCTCACCGCAGCGAGATATCCAGTACAGTGGATCGAATGTCCGACACCCACGGTTCGTCGATCGCCGATAGATCACGCTCGATCGTAAATAGATCATTCGCTGGTGCACGTGGGCGCGGCGAGGCCCGAAATCGAGGCGTTATCAAGAGCAATTTTTCTCACCTATCGCTTTATCTCCTTTTCTTTTCTGTGATTCTCGAAATGTCATCGGACGGTTTAAAAGAGAAGGACTTTTGTTCGCGACGAAATCGATTGCGAGAATTGCGCAATCGCGATTCTATTGGGGTACCAGAGCGAAACGTAAATTCGCCTTTTTCTCTACTACTCCCGAGTATCTTATTCACTTTGTTCACGTTGTTAATGGATAACGAGCTAGATCCGATGTTTTGCGACGAACATAAAGGTTTTTAGTCAAAGTAAGCCCGGTCACAACAGCATGGAACGATGCGAAATTGGAGGAGGTGGTAGGTTCACCTAACGAAACTATGTCGATAGATAGAGGTGTGTGTAGGTACGCGTAGCTCGGCGGGGGTTGATGAAAGTTATTATGCAGCGTTAACGACCTGCGGATAAGGGGATTGTTTACGATCGCCGTAAGTTAGCCATTGTTTGCTCGCTAGAAAATATTATCTCTCTATCGTTTGTTTTACGACTGCATTCCCGCATTGGTCCGCATTGTCGCAAGAAGAGCAGGGAACGAGAGACCGAGAGGCTCGATAGAGGTAAACGAAGACGTTCGATCGTTGGAACGAGATCGAGAAATCTCGATAGACGTTCTAGTGCGTGTTATGGACTCATGCGTTATGGACTTTGTTAAATGGAAGAGCTAAAACGATTTGAGAGAATAGAACGAAACGTCTCTCTCTCTCTCTCTCTCTCTCAAATTGGATGTTTTTTATCGGAATTAAATCGAATAGACGTTGCGAATCGATTCAGCGGAAATACGTTTAAGAATTTTTGGAGAATACTTAACGACGACGCCCATTAACGTTTCCTACGCTAGCTAGAGTAGTTATGTACTACCTTCCATGTCACTTCATTGTTTGCAAATGTCGATTAACCCTCGCAAGAAGTTCACGATTATTCGACTGTCTCGTTAAGAGTCGCTGCTAATTGTAATCGCAAGACTTTCGTAGGATTCGTACGAGTTTGGCGAGCTGTGGCATTCGCGAAATCGCTCGACGTCGGGAAGACATGGGCCGAGTTCTTTATTTTCACTGAGCGGGAACGGGCAGGTGAAAAATCGTGACGGAAGAACGGATAGACGTTAACGACGCATTGTCTTAGTCGGCGTACCATTGTGTTAAATGTCTTCTGGATAAGTGAAATGCGACGACGTTACGCGTTGTTCGCCTTTAGAAGAGGCGTTAAGATTAATAAAAGATTTTATTCACATTCCTCTCCATTATTCATTTCCCTGGAAAAAGGAATATCTTTCTGATCAAATTATTACGATTTGATCACGTTCCACGATCGAAAGTAATCGTTTATTATAATGGATCAAGATCAACAGCTCGCGCAACTATTTGAATACTTAGTAAATTACCGCGACGCTATTATTGTCTAGAATTTAATGGGCTTTCTAATAGAAAATAAATCGATTTCAGTATATCGTTCCTTCGAAGGCGCATTCGAATTTACGTGATTTACGCTCTATAATCTCTCAACATTGCAATGTATTTCATAAATGAGAGAGCGATTATCTCGAAATAGTTATTAGATGAGACGGGGAAAGGACGGATTAAGGGGAATAAAAGTTGCGGAAAGTAGAAAGGAATAAAGTTTTGAGCGCGAGGCTGCCAACGCGATCGATGGTAGTAGGAGAGCTCGCAATGTAGGTACGGAAACGGGAGGTGGCAATGTATAGCTAATACCTACCACCGCGGAGGTGGTTTGAAACGTGAAATAATCACGCGTGGTCGAGCGACAGACATCGAATGAGTCACGCTCTGACAATAATGTAAGCGACTCGCGCTCGTGCTAACCCAAGCTACTTGCCATCTCTCGATGGCCGATAACGAAGAAGAGACGAGGAGCGCGAATCTATGGATAGTAAAAGCGTCGAGAAAAAGGGGAAAATAAAATGGAGAAAGGGAAAGACCTTAGAAGTTGGGTATACCATGGTTAAGGAAAGGAAGAATAAGAATGAAATGTTACGACTGATTTACCGACTTGCTTTTACGTGTAATCGATTGGTTTGACTCGTAACGGAGGAAAACCAAGGATTATTTCTCGCTCGACTTAATCGCTCGAGAACGAGACGACGACTTTTCATTGGATGTCTTGCGCGGAGATATCTATGCGACTGCGACGGCGACTGCGACGTTATAGATAAATTTGCAATTAACGGAATACGAACGGTGCATGCCGGTGCGAATCGTGTCGAATCGATACGATGCGCGTTCTGGGAGGCACGATTTCTAATGTCACGAGGATGCTTCTCCCCCGGGATACGCGGTGCACGTGGGTGTCCCATTAAGATTACCGATCTGCACGAGCATTCATCGCGGCAAGTGTCGAGCGCCGTTTTCTTCGCGTACTACTTACCTATAGTATTATTCCTGCCTAGCCATCCATGTGCAACGTGCTTTGCCTTTTCCTGCCCTCGCCAGAGAGAGAGAGAGAGAGAGAGAGATAGAGAGAGAGAGAGAGGCTTTGACCCTCTCCAAAGGAACGATAATTGCTCCGTTCAGAGATTAGATTAAGAATCTCGGCCGATCATCCTCATCCCACCCAAGGAGGTTCCCCTCATAAACTCGAGATCCTTATCGATTTCGAGTTTATCGTAATCGTCTCTTCGTGAAACAGGTATAGCTACCGATCCAGATTCTCTTCTCCTACGGAGACCTCGATGACACTCCTCAGATAACCATTGCCAATATCTATGTGTTTGTGTATTTCCTCTCGCGGAATCACGATTCGATTGTACTCCTTTAATTGCGCTCGTTAAAAAGCGTCTACTTACAATTAGTACGCCCTCTCTGGGTTATATGCTTTATCGAAACGGTACGATCTTTCCAAAGGCCTACTACGTCTAACAGCTAAGAATGACGATAGGTAAGATACTCGTTTAAAACGTTTCGATGGATTTTCCTATGTTGCTCGAATAATCTCTTAATCGATCTTACGTTTAATGGTGGTCGATCAAGGAGCTGCGAAAACCCCCTAATGAAATCGTTAAGCCGAAGGATAGTTAACGAGACACGTTGCTCGATGTAGACCGACAGGGACCAGTGACTCGACCGGCTTGGGATTTGCGAAGGTGGCGGGAGTCGCACCGTAAACTACTCATCATGGGCACCCCGTGTGGGCTGTCGGGCCATTGTCATTATGAAAATGACGGCGTGGTCCGTAGACGAAGAGTGGTAGTCGTGCGCTCACGCGTACGTCGAGCTCATAGGCGTCGAGTCCTTCGATTCAACGAATTTTCTATTTTCCCCGACTTTCGTCTCACCTTTCGTAGATCGCCAATAATATTTCAATCGTAAGCATTTGGAAATATTTCAATCGTCGGATAAACGTATCTTTCGGGACGAATTTCTTTCGAAATCGTTGGACGATACGTATCGCGGTAATGGATGAAACATGGATTACGCTTATGACGCGAATATTAATCCGCACGCTATGCAACGTTTTGTCGCTTGCACGAAGCTAGAATCGGAAACGAAATGAATCAGACGCGTGTACGCGCGGAGTCTGTGCATTTTTTCGGGATCCATAGAAAGATACAGGTTGATCAAATTAACGGAGATAGAGTATAAATCGGTGAACATTATTATTACCGATTGTGTTAGTCCTTGGTTTCTCCATTGCACATAGTGTCGTCTTCGTGGTCACGAGGATTGTTTATAAATTTGTTTCTTCGAGAAGTATTTAGACGTTTAGACATTTTTTTGACCGGTTGGAATCCGATAGAAAAAATATGTCTTTTGGATCGTTTACAGGAACAGTGTCGATTTTAAACGGGCAAATTGAGCCCAACGAGAAGACGAGGATGAAACGTGAGGATGTTACGGGCTATCCAATCTCTCGATTTGCATACATCGCGATGTAGAAGGCACGTGGGCTCTCAGGATGGCCGCGTAATGAGTCGCGCTTATGCATACAAGCAGTGACACCTTCTCCGTCGGAGAGTGTGAATCATCGCCTGGCGGAGATAAGAGCCTTCCTATCGCTCTTCCGTCCCTCGACGGTCTTTTCTTCTGCTCTCCCTCTCTCTCTCTCTCTCTCTCTCTCTCCCCCTCTACCTGTTACTACGACTCGTTTCCTCTTCTCTGTCTTTCGAGCCGCACAATACTTGCACGTGCATCTAGAGACGGCGCCCCGGCAAGCGAACCAGCCAGCAACTAGTTATTATAACTTTAAATTATAGGTATTCGCGTAGGTGACATACAACGGCCGTAAGTGCGTGCGCCGACGATTTATACGAATGCTATGCACGGAGCTCGCGTAGCCTCTTACCCCCGAGGCTAGAGAAACACGTAAGTAGGTACGTATCTACGTACATACTCTAACATAGGTACGCGCGACAAATGGGAGGTCTTTTTCAACGACACGCGTCGATCATCGACAGGACAGAACTTTGAATCGTTACGTATTATCCTAATGCGATTCGACACGGGTTCGTTCGTTAGTCGCTTTAGATACGTATAAACGTAAGTTTACGTTTATTAAATGGTATACACCTTTGGAGAAGCGATCCTGAAAGGAATCTTGCGTAGCGGAATTCTTGAAACGTCTCTCGTACGTATCTCGTATGTACTTAACGTACAACGATTCGAAATTAACGCGCACGATAATGGCCTTTACACGAATTAATTTGTTTTCGCGTCTTCCAAGATAGTGCAGCATTAAATGGGAATTTACGTAACGGGAAAAGTCGTTACGACCACGCGAGATCCGTAAGAGGCCAAGAATAGTTTATTGTTGAACGTTTATTCTATGTTAATATACATTTATTGTAGTTCGGTACGCGTAAAAATCGTCGCGGCGATTAATTCGATAGGTAAAACAGCTTTTCCAAGATAAGAATTAAACAAATGCTAATTGCGATTAGTTATTACAACGCTATACACAACATCGCGTAGATAACGCGTAGGTGATACAGTACGCCGTTAGTGCGTGCGCCAAGGATTTATTCGACGGTGCGCATTCGTATTGTACGTTACCCCGCGGCTCGGATAGAACGAACGATCACGCGAGAACTCGGAGAGTGGAACAATTAATGAAATATACAAGCACGGCCTTACAATTCGTCGGATAAAATTGTAAAAACGTTGTTAAGCGGGCGACCACGACTCGATAAATTTAATTACCTCGAAACGCGTGTCGAAGGTGGATTGAGTTTGTTCGAGCGCTGCTCGATTGCTTTCCAAACGAATCGCGCGATCGCAATTCTCTGTTATATGCTTGTTTCAAATCTTTCAAGGTTTTCATCTTTAAAATCGTTGTTTTAATTATCCCCCGACCATTTTAGCTAAAAGAATAGAACGAGAGATGGTGAGCGTAAAAATGGCGAACGGAGAAAACGTGTCGACACCCACTTGAATGGTCGCCTTTAGCCAGAGTCCGGTATATGAGAGAATGGGGAGCGTGGCTATGGTAAACGCGTGTAATAACGCACACGCGCGATAATAACGCAACCGGATCGGACGTTTGTCGTGAGAGTTAGACCGAGTAAGAGAGCGAGACCGAGAGAGGAGGAAGAAGGAAGGTAATACTGCGAACATCGTCGACGTCGTCATCCTCGTCGACCGTGTTATAGCCGATATAGAAAGAGAGAGAGAGAGAGAAAGATTCGTGGCGCTCTAGCACATAGTTTGCTCTAGCTATGAATGAATGTGGCGCCAAGTGAATGGAGTGCGTCTGTTCGCCCTTGCCTACGCATTTACGACGCGAATCGCCCGTCGTCGTCGTCGTCGTCGTTGTCGTAGTCGTTTCGAGTATGCTCTCTTCCTCTCTCTCTTCTTCTTGGTCTTCCTTTGGTTCTTCTACGTTTATGTGCGACATGTGCGGAGAATCATGAGTGCGCGCTAGGATCGGTGACTAATTTGCACGCACTTTACCTCCGCACGAATCTTGTTATCCATTTGTCGGACGAGCTAGACCACCGTCCTCGTTGGCAGTTGGGACAGTAAATCTTTTCTCTCTCTCTCTCTCTCTCTCTCTCTCTTTTGTTCGTTCGTCGTATGTTTCGTTAATAAATTATTCATTAAAAATGTGAATGAATTCGATGATTATTGTCGTAAAGATTTGTGTCGAAATCTTGACGATTCGTATCGCGAGTATCTTTCATAATTTCCCGGCTAATCGCCATATCTTCGTTCTTCGATCAGTCTTATAGATACATAGAGAGAGAGAGAGAGAGAGAGAGAGAGAGAGAGAGAGAGAGAGAGAGAGAGAATAGTCGCAAAGAGGCGGACACGGACACTTTGTAGTGCACCTTAATCACGCTGACAGAGTCGAGCACTCTTAAGCGCGCGTGTGCGACAACAACGGACGGCGGTATCGTTTCTGCGAAATGCCAACCGGTCGGTATCTAGACCTTAAGCGGTCGAGCAACTTTGATGTGACGTGACCAAATTGATTCATGGCTCATTGTCACGCACGCTCTCAAAACCGTTCACGATTGGTCACCGGTTGCGGCATTTAGACGCCGTTCGAGAGCCGATTTTCATTTTCACGAGTAGAACGAGAACGATGAACTAAGGTCGCACGACCTCCCTTCTACTTTTCTCTATTTTCTCGTAGAAATGTCAATAAATAGGTAACATCGTCTTTCTCTCTTTCGAATCCAATAAATCAGTTCGAGGTTGAAATCATGATTCGTTTGTGATAATTACTGGTGTCTTTAACACGACGTTCGTTCACGCCACGGTGCATGATTTGGCGGAGCTACATCCTCGAGGGGTGATCGTAAAAATGCCTCGTTCGAGGAAACAAGGCTCCCGTGCTACCTGCCGTAAAGATAAAGAACCGACGAAAAGGTACCTCTAGAGGAATCGATGCGTCCGATACACGAACTTGCTCGAACGCACGCACACACACCTTCAACGATCGCCCGGAGGTACGTCGGCGATCTTATCGGTATTAAGGACCGTGCTCGAATGACGGGCAGGAATTAGGCAATTATGTGGCGCTTAATTGCTAATTACTCAAGGGGGCAGCCGACCGACACTAATTACTCCTACTAACAATTTATATCGTTCATTCTTCTCTAGTAATTAAAGTTTCACGCGACAACGTCTTTTCAAGGATTCCAATGCTTTTGGGAGATTACGGTGGAATCTCTTTAAACGGAGCCAGCCTAAAATTATCGAGATCTTTGAGTAGGCTTATTTATCGATCGAAATAGAGGTCCGTAATCTGTTTGATTACCGGTTTCTCATCATAGGATTTAAGGGATCGAAGAGGGGTTAACGAACTTTCGAACGATCGATGACGTAAAGGAAACATTGCACGAGGAACGCTCGAGCGACTATGTAGATTGCAATAAAAATGCGAACCGATGGAAAAGAAGGAGGTTCGAGATCGTCGTAATTATGACAGGTTAATGTCGCCGGTGCAATTCGAGAAAGTTAGGTCGTTGGAAATTGAACCGCCCACGCGATATTAGCGCGACCGCACATCGAACCTAAACGCCCTCTTGCCACACGTGCGTGCTCATGTACACGCAGGCTCAAGGCACATACGTATTCCATTAACGCGATCCAGCGGGTCCGATGCTCAGGAGGAAAGCTCGAGAGGGAAGGAGGGCATACGCATCGCGAAACGTCTCGTGCACTGACGTTATTTATGTGACGTTCCATTACAAACTCTTAATTGTTTGACTAATGTGCAGCTAAGCGCGCACCGCCAAGGTCCGGTTCAAGGATTTACCTCCTTCTTATTGCTTATGGATTCTCTTGTTGTTCCTCGCGAGATGATTCATGGCTCGTACTGGATCCTTTACTTTTATTTTACTTCACAGGACCGAATTCCTTTTCGCTTTTCGAAAATCGACAAACTTATATACCCAAGTTACATATATCCTTCTATCGAACGTTTAATAACGTAGGAGGAAAGATCCGAGGTAGATAGATACGGTTAATTATCTTGCTCGTATCTCTTCCACGAGATGGTAATCTCGTCGAGTGAGCGTGAAAAGGAGAAAAAGTAGAAGGATCCCTGTAGCGAGCGAAAATCAACCTCCGTTTAAGACAATACGTGGTCAGTTTTAACGCACCTGCCCTGTGTCTACGCGAGCGAGATTAAATATTGATTTACCTGTGAAAGTAGAAGGAGAAAGGAAAGAGGAAGAAAATAAGGTAGAGACGAAGAAGCAGGAGGCACCTGCCAATTTTCGAAGATGACTCTGCGAGCGGACGACCGCGAGAGGAGGCCATTGTTTTAATGTGTGTGTGTGTGCGTGTGTTTGTGTATGATCCAAGAGCTTCCGCCGACGACTCCCCGTCGTTCTTTACGGGCCGCCTATTATCGATCGATTTATTTACTTGCTCGCTTATATAAAATTATTTATCGGTGTATACCTATCTCTACGTTAGACCGAGTGTGGGTGCTCCGCCTTCTTGACCTTCGTGCTTCTTCGCAACTTCCTGTCGTTTTTCTTTCGTTCGACGCTAATAGACCATTGAATATGTTGATGGAACGTGTACTCCGTCGATCCGGTGTGCGTGCGTGCGTGCATGAACGCGCGAGCGTGTCTGTGGTTCGACTTGACGAGCGCTTTAAATTAAATTGCAAAGCTTCGTCTCTTCGACGAAGCAGTAGGTAGCGAATATAATCGGATAACCCTAATGCGAATTCTCGAGACTGAAAGATCTGTTGGAGGTCAAGGCGTGTCCGAAGGAAATGATTTCTCTCTATAAATAATAATATGTATGTCATTAATCGTAAGATTATAATGTTAAACGTCATAGCGTGAGCAAAAGTTATCGAGTAACATAGGATAGTTTTTCGATACGTTCAGGGACGAGTATTTCGCAAACGAGCGGTAGTTCGTCGCTCTTGGCGATATTTCGCTCGACAGGTGAGGACGTGTAGGACGATCGTGTTTTACGGCAATACCATGCGCGCCTAGCTCATTACGCGTTGTGATTCATTTATTTGCCGAGTAGAGTCGCCGATTTTACATACAAGGAGACCCTCCATACTTCGCTCGCTCGCTCGCTCGTTTCGCCGGACTCTTTCAACACGGATGAAGCATAAGTTTTCCGAGTCAACGAAACCCCAGCGTGCCGAGCATCGTTTAGATGGAAATAAATCCTTCTGGATGGGGAGTATTATTTAGAGTGTCGCGTTGCGCTTATACATCGAGACCGAGAGACGTGAATTCATATCTTTCGCGGGACGAGCACGAAGGACAAGGATCTTTACCTACGCGCGTTTTACTTTTCGAATTTTATATCTCTTCTTTGCTTCTTTTGCAATCTCATGTCAGAGAGAACTGGAGGAAGGAAAAAAGAAGCGTAAAAATTAACAATTATATTTATGCCTGTGGAAGGCCGCTTTCCGATGACTCTAAAATTTTTCGTTAAGATACACGTGTGAGTTTGCGTATTCATTTCCTTCCGGCTCTAAGGATGTCGAAGGATCGAGATCCTCGTCAGACTCCAGAGACAACTGTGAAATCGTTTTATCGAGGACCACCCTATTCGCATCTTCTGAAAATCCTAATCGATTTCAAGGCTCGTTGTAACGCTATAACCGTTTCTTCCTGTCGCTAACCAAGTTTAATTATTTCTTAAATTAATTTCAATGCAACGTTAAATCAATTTCAATTGCAAATAGATAAACAATTTGGAAATATTCGAAAGAATTGGAAATTGTAATACGATATATAGCCATCAATTTCAGTCATGCCCATTTGCTCGAGGACCGTTTTATTGTCTTCGATAAATCCCGTTGAATGAGTTAGTTATCAAATTTATTACGAATGAATCCAATATTTTCTTCTTAAATCCCAACTACTATTTAATAGTCAATGTGTAATACAGTAGAGATTATAAAAAATGCACATACCTATTTTGTATATTCCCAGAGTGTACAAATTATATGTAAAAACTTATGTCAATTAATCGTCTCGAGACAGTCGTTTAGAATTTTTTCTAGATATTTTCAAGATGATTAATAAAGATTCCACGCTGTTTCTCGCGAATTGGAAAATTCGCAATTTATGAATTTGCGATCGGCTATAATCAGTATGTTGTTTTAGCCCGTGCATCTCCACGTGGTGAGATCTGATTCGATGCGATCTCTTTAAATCTCGATCACGAGTAACACGAGTATTATTGTGCTCGTCATTTAACTTTCCTCGATGATAATCTATTTTCCGTAGCTTAGAACTATATCCGCAAGGGGCTCATAAGGTGCGAAAAAAATTTGCAAGAGACACGGTCGAATAATTCCTGCTATTACGTTGTTTCTTATTATCCATCTCTCTTTCCGTCGGTCATACTCGAGAACCGCGTGCGCTCCCAAAAGCGACAATAATATCTCTCGAATAAGCGCGAGTGTTATAATGAGATTTGCTGTATCGTGGCAATTCGCTATGACGCCGCTTGAATTCCTAATCGGCGCGCAATGAAGACGACGATTTATGCGGGCTACACGCGCGCGACCCAAAGGCGCTTAAATATCGAATTTGAATGCTCTTGGTACTATTCGCCGGATCTTATGATACAGCTGGACGTTTATGAATACCCCTCGAGATCCATGTTTCAAAACGTTTGTCTGGCTCTATTGGACAACGACGAAGACTGTTTCGTAATATCGACTGGGAAAAATGGAGACTCGCGTTGGTGGTTTTAATGCGTTTCCGAACGCGTTTTACGCGCCTAACTTATACGATACTTGGCTATATATATATATATATATATATATATATATATATATATATATATATATATATTATATGTATATATATGCACATATTTTCATTTTCTTTCAGCTGGATCCGACCCTTTCTAACGCGATTACGCCACACATCCTACTAGTTTATTAATTACTATCGTTTCTTTGTCCAATCGATTTCTTTATCCAAGAAGAGATATCGAAGGCGCGTGTACAGAGTGAATAAGACTCTTGTAGGTACGTGTTACAGATCGTGTTCTCGCGTATATACGTGGGTAGCGTTAAAAGGCGAGCGACGATGGCAAAAGAGGATGACGTTTCGCGCTACGGCTGTGTTTACAACGCCGACGACACCATCTTCCGCGCCTTGGCGAGACGTCTCGGGTTTCAGCCGCGCGTGCTCCTATCCGCAAAATATTCGCGACACGTGCATATTATGACCACCTTCTGGCATCGCTCGCGTCGTCCTGCATTTACTCCCTCTTCTTCCTCCGCACGAAGCGCAAGAGATTGGATCGTATGTTAGCGACTTGGCATTCTCGGTATGGACCTACAACTTTCCGCACTTTTATTCGAAGGTCACGTTACTTGCGAAAGGGTTAAAACGTAATTCGAACGCATATAGGAAATTTCGACGAATGTTCAAACTATTTGCACGCATTTGTTGTTGATTCCATTCAAGTATTTTTTGTTTTTCTTTCAATAATTTACTTCAATTTTTAATCGTATGATCTAATTCGCTTCTTTTTTTTTTGAACCCACCCAGAGAATCGTATATCATTTGTAAGATAATTCTCATAGTTAAAGAGTTACGATTAATCGTTGAACGAAGTGGAAAAAGAAAAAGATTTTACGCTGACAATAGTCATTCTGCGCGTCGTCGAAACAACAGCGATAACAGTGAAATCGAGAAGGTGTCGTCCGAGCACACACGCCTCTATCAAAAAGATTAAATTCCTCTTGGGTGTGGTATTTCGATGTTACTTTCAGGCGAGCTCTAAAGCGACATACCTCTTCTCTGATTAACCTAGCATCGGATAAATATTTATCGAGTAACGATAGAAAATAGACGTTTATATTTGCTCTATTCGTGATTCGTTCGATTCGATCCCGGCAAGTTTTCGATTCTTTGAATTTTTCTCCTTTCATTAAATTTGATTTAAGAAATGAATGATCAGTTACAGAATACTCAAAGAGCGTGTAAATGGACAATTTAAAATGAAATGGAGGCGATCGCTCAACAGGTAGCTTTCTAATCTCGAGCATCGTAAGGTCTATTCTCGGTGCTAATAGCGAGCGGGCTTGTCAGAATTAAATCTATAAAGGAGAATGCGAGCCTCGTTCGGAGGGATCTCCACTCGAATTCGAGCTAATCAGTGGCTCTTCAAAAACCAAAAAGGCTGTCTCTCTCTCTCTCTCTCTCTCTTCCTCTTTAAATAGAGAGAGGGAGTGGCATCGATCTCCTCGGTTTTTCGTCAGCGTCACCGTCGAGGATATTCTCTCGTTAACCGAGGCACCTGCCACGTCCTTCGACTAAACGATTCGTGAGTAAGTAAGAACTCGGAGGAAGAAGAAAATCTTCCTTGTACATCTTGGAGAAAGTGAGAGAGAGAGAGAGAGAGAGAGAGAGAGAGAGAGGGAGGGGGTGGGGAGGAAGAGAGAGAAAGAATTACAATGGCAGCGTGAATCGACGGATCGATGGCCGATTGTGAGAGCCGATGATGAGAAGAGAAGAAGAGAAGGAGGATGAGGTGGGGGGAGGGGGGAGAGCCGCGGAGACGCGTGGGCGAAGCCTTTTGTAACGGTAAATTACGGCACGAAAAGGTGGTAAAAAGAGGACGCGCTACGTCGTGCCGATGTCGTGGCAGAAAGAAGAACGGGGTAGAGGAGACGCTGATTTGAATATCGACGTTGAAGAACGGTGAAGGATCACGAGGCGTGGGCAATACGGCTCTCTTGCTGTATGGCTGCACCTTACGATTCTTCTCTCTCTCTCTCTCTCTCTCTCTCTCTCTCTCTCTTTGCCTCGCACTCTTTCCGCTTCTTTCTTTCGTCCCCTTCTCAAGATTTAATGCAGCTACACGTGCTTTCGTAACGGTACATCGCAGCCATTGGAAAGCGATACGAGAGGAACGCAGAGCGGAGACAAAGTTTCGCGAGAGAAACAACTACGGATATATATATGTGTATGTATATATATATATATATATATATATATATATATATATATATATATACTTTTTTTTCTTGCGTTTCGCAGCTTTACGTCGATAAAGGAAATCTGTTCGATCCGCGCACGCACACGACTAATAGGTAGATAGATCGGATCGGGCGAGCACGTAAAACAGAAAGATCGGCGGTGAACAACGATTTATATCTTCCTGCAAGATTATTTCCAATTTACGAGAGGATAGAAATCGCGACGAGCGATCTCGCATGATGGTCGCTCCAGCTCGCTGGAGGAGATGGTTTTAAAAGATGACTCCTCGCGATCGGATAGACGTCGTTCGACGAGCAACCACGCGTAGCTGCACCTGTATCGATTAATCTATGCCACTAATTTAGCGAGATATCTAATCTCGTGTATTTCGATCCTAGTGCAAAATAAATTTCCGACTTTGCGAGATCTTCTTTTAAGATCGAGATAGATCGTTCGATTAGATTTATGTTCGAGTATAGAATAATGGTAGCTAAATAGAATGCGTAACAGTAAAGATCTAGACGGTATTATATGGCTGTACCAGATTTAGGTATTTTAGAGAGAGATTGAAAGACCGTTATGTAAATGCGATCGTTCTTTTTCGCTTTTACGTCCTACCCTCGATAGATTTACAATCTTCCCGCGAGAACCGTCGAGATTCCACGCGCGAATTTATGCGCGCGAATAAATTTCCTTTTTATTTATACGTATCTCTTCTCTCTTCTCGGTACGACATCGATAGATCGACGGCACACCTGCGCGATCGACGTAGAGAAAACGGAAGACTTCCAGCCGAGTAATACGCCGGGAGAGATCCAAACGTAGGCAAAAGTACGTCGGTGGACGTTAAACGCTAGGCAAATCCATTCACTTCGCGTGGCGCAAGGGTTCATTCAGGCTTCGCCAGTCGTAGACCGGCCGCCCACGAGACTTTATTTGCATAGATTCGCGCGCGAGCTCATGCGAAAAACGGAGAAAGAGCGAACACGAAGTACCTAGAGACACGCGGGCGTACCTATACGCGAAGCCGACTTTTACCTTTGCTCTCGTCGTTCGATCGGAGGACACACAAGGGTAACGAAACCTCGCACGGATATTTACATACTCGATTCTCGATCGTCGCTTACCCGAGAGAGCCGAGATCGCCGATATTCTTCCTCGAAATACCGAGTCGTAAAGCAAACTTTCCTTCCTCGCCATTCCGTTCTCTCTATCTCGTATAATAAAGCGTGATTTGCGTGCGTCGTGGATTTTCGAATCGTCTCGATCGCCTATCTTTTTTCCTTTGTGTGTGTGTGTGAGAGAGAGAGAGAGAGAGAGAGAGAGAGAGAGGGGGGGGGGGAATAATCGAGATCATTAAAATCATCTCCATTATCATCTACGAGAACACTTTTCTTCCAGTCGACTTACACGAGATTTCTCAATACCCTTTAAGAATATTAGAATCGCGAGAGCGCCATTTACGAATGAGTAAGAGAGCAGCACGGTCGCGCATTATCTCGACACGTCGAATAAATCAGATAGAAATTGGAGCACGAGTATGGTGTCTCCATCGTCGTACATCGATAGATCCTTTATCGTGACTCGTTGCGCTGCGCTGCGTCCGCTCGATCGGTCGGTCGATTGCGAGTGCTCGTACAGGGGAACACGTGAGCTAGCAAGCTTAACCGAGCGAAGCGGAAGGATCGACGATGCGCCGCCGAGATGATCGACGAGAGACCAGCATGGATCGGAAAGTCAAAGTCGAGGGAGATCTCGGAGATGGAAAAGAGGGGAAGAATCCGTGTGACTCTCTCGAGTCGAGCGAGGGGAGGAGCGTTCGAGAGGCGGTCGCGCTCGCCGATTGGCCGAACACCCTTTACCAGAGCTCGCTAGACGCCGAGATAATTATACCGGTACGATAAATTAGCCGGACGTGTCACTCGCCGCGTGAAACTTGTCCGGACGCGGGTGTCTCCGGTCCGCAGGATTTCGCGCCAACCAATCGCGTCCCGATACTTTTCACCGCGAGAGACACGTCTGCGGATCGCATTATCGATTTATAACGTCGTTACCGTCATTAGCTCCCTATATTGAAACGCATTCGTCTCGATTTCTTTTAATCCCTCTTACTAGAAACGTCATTTCATCGATTAATTAAACATATCCGTCATAGAATAATCTTTCTTTTATCATTCGTTTATACGTTTTCATTAATACGCGATATTTATACGTCTCGATTAATAAGTATTATTGTTAATAAGATACGATACGTTATGGGATAATCTAAAGGTATAACTTGGTAGTAGTGTGTATTGGTCCGGCACGCCATCATCTATATCATAATATTAAGAATAAATTATTCTTCCGCGTGTATGATACGTCGAGTTTGATCGATCGTAGGCGTATCTTCCGGGAATGGATTAAACGCAATCCTTGCGTGTCTTTCTATGTATATCCAATTACAACCGTTGGGTATTCGAATCTCGTCAAAGAAATATTCTTTCGATAAAAATGAGGCCGTCCTTTGTTGGGCACAAAGAACGATAGATCGATTATCGACGGATACGACACATGGAACGGTACATCTGCAGCCATAACATAAATGTCGGGACCCAGGAAGTTCCTCCTAACCGTTCGATTTATTAATATTTTCCCTTTCTCCTATTCGCTTCTGATTCCGCTTGAAAAATTCGACCGAACTTTTAACCAGACGATCTTTTTGCAGCATCCGCTGTCTAGCGGGACCGCTTACGGTGACGACGAATTTCCGCTCGGATGGAAAAGTGGGTCACTCGGGATCTTCGCTAAAAGACCCCGAGAATCCTTTTGAATTAAACTTGGATGATCTCGGGTATCTTTCGTACGGTAATTCTCGTCCGAGAGAAAGATTTTAGGATTTTAGGACAAGCCGCGAATTAATAATCAGATGCAGTAACGACGCGAGAAACTATTCCAAAGACATTTCTCTAAAATCACAAACCCGTTGTCACCGGGCCATTGTGTCGTGTGTAGAGCAAGGAGAACGATAAACCGCGTTCCTTCGTACCTCGTGCGCGTTTAGTTAGTGCCCGACGTACACGTAAGTACAAAGAGAGGAAGCAGGTAGAGCAGGACGGCGCCAGAGAATTGATCGATCATTCGCCATATCGGCCATACAAGTACGTCTAGCGATACGTGAGCAAGCGCGCGCGCGCGCGCGCGCACGTAAGAGGCGCACCAGAGTTCGAAAAGAAACGGAGGAGAGGGATACGCTTGTCCTGGACCATTGGCAGCACCGGCAATTGTTAATCGCGTTCAACGGTCGACTTAATCCGGTTATATCGACATCGCGAGATACCGTGCCACGATACCGTCTCTCACATCGGTCTACGCGATTTAATTATTCCGCACGCTTGTCGACGTTGCGTTCCCAAAAGGTCACCGTTCTTACCATTATTTCTTTTGCCCGGCTATCTCACGTATAACGCAAATCTGCGAGTTATCCGCAAGTCCACGTAAATGAGAATCGTCTAATCGTCGATCCTTTTCAATTGGCACATTTACATTTTACATTTTCTTTCTTTTCTTTTTTCTCCTTCTTTTTCTTTTTTTCTTCTTTTTATATTTCTAATCCAGACCGAATGGAATCGTAATTAATTTGAAATATATCATCGCGTCGTCGATTTTATTTAATTACGTTTTCTTATCGTCGGTAACGATCAACGCTTGATCATTCACGGCCAGAGAATTTCGGTGTACGATTTGACTCGCGGGCAAATTCGAGAGATCGACCGAGTCCCTTAGCCGGACGTTAATTCACGATTTACGCAATCCGCTTTCGCAAGGATGCCTCGTACATCTGCCACCCACACGCCTTGGGACAGGAATTATCCTAATGACGGTCGAGGCCTGTTTATAACGCCTTAAATTGATTCCCTCGCCTTAGTAGTTAGTTTCAGGCCGCTTAAATCTCGACGAACAGTCGATCACCGAAGAACTTTTCTCGAATATTTTATTTACTCACCGAAAGAATGAAAAATCGAAGATGGAATCGTTCTCTCTTTTTGCAGTGGCAATACCAAAATTATACGGAATATTTACGTCGTGAAAATTGATGGCAATTCAACGAACAAGTAATCAATGCTACCTGATCTTTTGCATTGATTTTCGTGAGTCCTCGAGCGTTCGGATATTCGAATTGAAATGGGCAAAAGGCAAAGATTATCCTTTAAAACTTGTAATCTTGATAAGTGCGTGTAATAGATTACACCTTATTCCTTTTCTTAGGAGCCATAATTTTCTTACCGAGAATTATTTTACTGAAAATCGCGTAATGACAACCTCGTACGTGTATATTTTGCGATAATAGGAACGAATAAGAACAATAATCGTACTCCGGCTAATTCGCGTCGTTTTTCCTGATCAATTGTAGAAACAAATCGTAGAAATAATTCGCGTATATGTACATATATATCGAAGTTCTTCGCCGTACTTGGAATCGGTATGTTCGTGCTCTGACAGCAAATTAATGTCTCAATCAGTGCAAGGGTCCGCCCTGACGGATTCCTTAACCTTCCTGAATCTTTCATTTTCTTCGACTTTGTTATACATACATCATTATGCCTCGGCCCGTAGTAGATCCGTGTATCGTGAGCGGCTCGAACAAAGAGCGCTGAACGACGCCTAAGAAATGCCTTTCATTATAGCGAACCACCACCTCGTGCTTGCATTAAATAGGACGCGCGCACGTGCTCGTAATTAACTCATTACTTAGAGTAACGAGTCGCTAAACTCGCTTAGTTTCAACGTCGATTAAAATGTATTTATTATTCGTAGGTAGGTAGGTAGGTAGTCGTCGATTCCGAAATTCGAAAGCAGGATTGAATTAAAGTAAGGATAAAGATCGATAATTTTCTATTATATCTCTTTTTTTTTTTTTTTTTTTTTTTTCTAGGTCAGCTCGAAAGAAAGCTGACCATTACGGTAGTTTGTTAATGTCGGTCGAACGGAGGAGCTTGGCTCGTTTCGCGCTCGAGCGGAGCAATACGCGTGTCTTCTTTCTCTTTTAAGCGAATCTCGTTCTGTCAGGATCATTGTACGGTAGTACGGTACGGTCATTGGGCGAGGAGATAGCCCGATTACTGTCAATTCGCACGCTCGAGCGAACTTCCGTCGGAGCTCTTATTGTTGGCCGATTAGCAGCGTGGTAAACGACGCTAATCCGAGAAGAATCTCGCGTTTGATCCTCGTTCGAGTATCCATTATGAGCTTCGTCTCTTCTCCTGTCCTCCTCTATTCGTATGGGTAACGTATACACGCGTCTTTTCTACGTAGAAACGGTCCACCTGTCCGGCGCCTGGGAACGGACGATAAATCACGCGGTTTTTAAAAGAGACGGCTCGGCCGTAGGAAGAAAGAGGACTCTCGTATGTAAGATTGACTAAGAAAAGAAGAAAAAAGAAAAGAAGGATCCACTGTCTTTTTCGTGTGCGCCCGCTCTCTCTCTCTCTCTCTCTCTCTCTCTCTATCTTTCGTTCACTCGGCCGCTCTATCTCCATCTACATTTATTTCTTTTTTTCTCCGTCGGAAACTCTTTTGCACGGCGAGGTGATCACACGGCGATTCACGGCATGTGTATTCAGCGGTGATCATTAACCGACTATTATATGCAGGCTCTCTTCTCGCGATCGCGGGGACCGTAGCCTGCCGCGCGGACTGCCCGGCGTCTATCTTTTTCCAAGAGTGACTTCGCCTCTTTCTCCGATCTGCCTGTAGCCGTAGATACTGACTGGTGGAGGAACATCTTTCAGGGCATTCAGACCACGCGTTACACTTGTTGGCTTCGCTTTTGTCGATGATCGCACGGCGCGTTAAAGCGAGTCATTATTCATCCTAAGGGGTTGTCTATTCGGATATCGCGTCTCTCTCTCTTTTTTTTTCTTTTATTTTCGATTACGTAATTCGAATTACCGTTGAAAGCGTGCAGCTGGAAGATTCCGACGTTACGAGCTCTCCTCGCTTCTCGGTGTCTCGAACTTTGTTTCGAGATTTTGCTCGAGCGAAAGTTCGAATCCTTTAAGGATTTTTTTAACAACGCATCCATCATCCTCTACTTTCTACCATCGAGAAGCTAGAATAGTCTTTGTATCGTGACATAATTAACTCGAGTACCGTGATAGTCGTTTCACCGAGCGATGGAACCTACGTCAATGCGGAGCAGTTTGTGCTGCTCGAAGTGAACGTTCGATGGACCACCGAGAAGGATCGTGGTTCCGAGATAAGACCTACGAAAGGAAAGTAGATCATCAAGATGGATGCCACGCGATGCACGTCGGAGAGAAAAGAGTCGATGAAAAAGAAAAAAAAAAAAGAAAAAGATTTCTTTCTCTCTCTTTTTCTCATTCAGGAGCCTCGGCAGCATATGCGTGGGTAATGACAGGGTGTGGAGAGACTGCCAAGGTCGCGCTTATAAATATCTTCGTGGAGTAGTGGAGGCAAACGAACAACGATTTTCGGCGCGTGTTGGGCCGACCATAAATCCTGAGCCCATTTACGAGACAGATGCACAGATAGCTCGAAACGCGGCCTCTCGCGTTGACCACTCGCGTTGGCCACTCGCATTGGCAACCCCTTGAGAGAAAGAAAGAGAGAGAGAATCCCAACTACGGTGTACCCAAGAGCGATAATTATTAACTCGGCTGGTGGTTAAAAGGCGTCTGCCGGAGGAAGTGCCTGAATCGTCCGGGATTTTAACCGCTTCTTCTTCTTCTTCTTCTTCTTCTTCTTCTTCTTCTTTCCCCTTCTTCTTTTTCTTTCTCCTTTATTCTCCTCCTCCTCTCTTCACTTCTTCTTTTGGCGAAGGGGCCGACTACGGGGGGAATGCTCGTCCATTGCTTCCTTCCCGAAAAACGCCGCGAGCCTGTTTTTTCGTGCTCCTATCGTGTTCCTTAACGAGCCTTCAACGAGAGAAAGTCTGTCGACCCTGGTGTATGCACGGCGATCGTGGGTGAATTCTCTCTTGGAATACTTCGTGGCACGCTTACAACCATTACTTTATAAATTCGATTAAGAATCTTAATGTTTTCGATTTATTAATCAAATCAAAGTTTGAAAATCCGCTTTCAATTAGTCAAACAAATATTATTATCGTTCGACGAATGCAAGGACATCAAATGGGTAAATTTATCGAGGATCGCGATAACATTTTAGGATTATTGTACCCTCGATAATAAAATCCAACCATCAAAACTCAGGAACGTTCGACGTTCCGTGATTTTACCTGCCTACTCTCGCACATCGATTGTATTTCATATGGAATATCTTTACGTCGTAGAAGGAAGCTGGCACGAAAGCAAGCACGAATCTATGACTACTCACGCGATGATGAAGAGAGGAGAAGATGCACCTGCGCTAGTCCCACGCAGAGAAAGATAGAAATAAAGAAGGAGATAATCGATTGAAGAGTCATCGTCATCGATTTCTACCTAGTACGAAAAAGGAACCGGCGTTTACGTTCGAAAGCGCACGTGCGTATCCGGCGAAAGGGAAAACGCAGGCGTGACGATCCCACAGTTTTAATTACGCCAACGTGGACCGGACGCACACCCGCAGAGTCGTCCCGCCGATCGAGAATATTTCCAATTCATTCGACTGTTAATTAAATATCATCCCTAATGGTAGAGCTGCCCGCGTGCGGTAAACTAATGGACTGCGCAGTATCTTAATGAAGACGTGGGTCGAGTCGCGAAAGGTGTTGGCCTTATTAACGATCTCGATTTATTTTTCCTACGACTGACCTATCGATCCGTGAACGTGCGATTCCTCGTTCGAGATAGCAACTCGCGTTTCGTGGAAAGAAATTATCTGCATTCTATAGATTAACAATACACGTACGATATTAAGGATCTCGTAAAGAATCATATATGTATATATGTATATACACATGCACGCATGTATGTATGTATGTATATATGCATATATCGATAATAAAATTGGATCGTTCGTCGCGCGAACTTGACGTCGTGTGTAGAAGTTATCTGAAATCTCGTGCGCAGATACGGGACGAGGGAGAGATGAGGAGAAGTGCGATGTATAGACGAGTTAGCGAAGGAGGCTCGGCAAAAAAAGTCGAAAGGCGCTTTATCCGAGCGGTTAACCGGCTGGTAGCTCGCTCCTTGTCAGCTCCACCCTCTCACGGTTTCTTATTGTCCGCGAGTCGATCGAGCTATCTCACCGTCTCTCTTCCTTCGGAGCACCAGAGCGCCCGGAGAGGAGGATTGCGTGCGCGGCGAAGGCGAAACTAATAACACCGGCTTGGCTCGCCTTACCTTCGCTCGGCTCTCGGCAAACACGCAATTACGTCTCGACGGCGTGGCATGAACCGAGCTACCGCATTACGGGGCCCACGGACGAAATCTCCTTTTCGCATCGCGCCTTAAGAAAAAGCGATATCGCTTGCTTTCGGAGAAGAAGACGGAGAAAGGAAGTGGGAGAGCGAGTGAGAGAGGATCAACTTTTTACGTTTATCTTATTTCTTTATTTGTCTCATGATTCTTTACAGATCGTTATATATATTTACCTACATTCGTTCCCTCTACTACTCCGATGATTATCTATTGGGTAGCTCAATTTTGTTCCGTCTCGTGATTTACACCGGCCTCGTTATCCTTCGGTGCTACTTACGCTTTCACGCTTTCGTCGGCTTTAATTGGCGGACGTAAGCTTTTAGAGTCGAAATAATTTTATCTCGGATCACGAGTCTCGGTACTCGCTCGTTGGGTCTTTAATTGTGCCCGTGCGACGACAACGGAACACTTCACCTTTATCCTTTCTCCGTGGACCCCGGAGCAGACAGTGCTCGCGTTAGTTTGCATAAACTTGCCTGAATCAGAACCAGCTCGTGATAACTAGATTCTTGTTTCTCGATCCTCGAAAGGAGAGTGCGTGCTTTCGCGGGTCGACCTTTCGTCCAGTCACCCATTCGGGGTCATTGCGTAAGACGTCGTCGTACGCACGCAGGTGCGAGAAATGGAACGCGAAGTAAGCGGGCGTGACGTCGAACCTCATTATTCTGATATTTAGTATCAATATCGATAAATATCGGGCGCTTAACGAAGAAGTAGTAGGTTGGAAAACGCGGTTTAAGGTCTAACACGAAGCGATCGTGAATCGTTCGATCTTTCGTGCGATAAGCAGGCCTTGGGCCTTCGTATAGCGAACGAATAAAACGTCATAATAACCGATATGGAAGAGAGAAGTGAGAGACGCGAAATACGTCGTCGCGTTATTATTCTCGGTTTTCGCGTGGGCTCGAAACAATCTGTATGCGATGTCGCATAATACGCGACAGTACTTGCGGCATCGCACGCGATCCACCTTTCGAAAGAGCCCGCTTTCCTTCCGGCTCGCCGAGTCGGCTCCGACTATATCCTGACGCAATCCTGACATTTTTTCCTTTCTTTTTGTTTTTGCTGTTTCTTTTTTTTTTTTTTTTTTTCTTCTTTTTTTCTATACTAATAAACAGTATCCTACACACAGTCGTTATCGCACGGAAAGGTATGTTTTTCTTTTCATTTTTAATGGCATCTATGCATTTCTGTGTATCGAGACGAGCCGCCGAATCGAAGTATCGCATCGGTAACGTTCCCAGGCTCATCTTATCTGGCGCGAGCCGATAAATCGGCCGAGGGAAAGCCGAGTCTTTGAATAAACGAGCCATTCTCGTAATACACGCTACATCGGCGGTGCGTTGCGTTCTCGAGGATATAACGCGAAATAAACGATCCGCGGCTTAGCCGTCCTATAGCCACGTGTAGGCGACTCGCGGCGATTAAGTTATGGTTGGAGCTCTCTCACCGTCCCGATCTACCCTCGATCTATCTCGTCTCGGCTCGATTCAACGGAGAATCCTCAAAGAATTTTCGCCGAGAATTTCCTGGGCGTCTCGATCTTTAAACGATAGTAATAAAACGTTGCGATAAATAAAAGCCTGGCGAATGTAAACGCGTGCCGCCTTAACGGTTCTTCGATACACGTTGTCCCTTGAGAATTCAAAGTAACGGAAGCGTTAAATTTCGCAATTCGTTTCCCATTGCAGATCGATTTGCGATTATTACGACGCGTAAATTGACATCAACTATCTTCTATTTCTAGGCTCCGTCGTAAAAACTTAGACGCAACGTTTAGATATTTTAGACTTTGTATAATCTAATAATTCATAGGGGCGTTCGAGCAAGCCACAAGGAAATTCTTTAAAGAGCAACAAACGTAACATAACTCGTAGATCGTACTTTGGCGTTCGTAGGACTCTCTTCGTCGTGGTCGCGCAATGCGTTTCGCATAACTTGCCGGGTCGCAGGTGTGATCGAGAAAGTCATCGATCGTATCGACCCGCATCTCGTGAGAAAAGTTCGATCCTCGATGTGTGGCGCCTACCAACCCCCTCGTATGCGTTCTCGTGCGTCGACGAGAGAGACATATAACGAGAGAGAGAGAGAGAGAGAGAGAGAGAACTCGAGGGGGTCACCGGCGCTTTGCAAAGGTAACTCGCGAACGATGATATATACCGGGACAAAAGTTGGCCGCCCAGACGGCGAGAAACGCCTTTAAGACAATAAAACCGCCGGCGGTGCGCGCTTGTGCCCGCCGCGATGCTCGTAGGCAATCTCTCTCTCTTTCTCTCTCTCTCTCTCTCTCTTTCTTTCTTTTGCTCAATGAGCTAAGCCGGCGGCGGCAGCTCTCTGCGTCGAGAGAAAGCGTAGGTCGTACCTCGGGATCTGCCTAGTCGTTCTATGTAAGATAACATCGCTCCGACTTTGTCTCCTCCGTGCGCGCGAGCACGAACAGAAGTTATCATTAGTTCGATATGTTGTAAATCGAGGGTACCTATAGATATTATAAGATATGTATTTTGTAAGAATTACTCGGCAAACATCGATTAAGTCGAAGTATACAGAATGAAAATTATTCGATTTGGACGTTGCCGCTAGGTGGGGATTATTATGAAACGGTGAAAGGTTCGTAAATTCTTGAGAATCGAGAAGCATTCGAAAGATATCTTTATCGCCTCGAGAATTTTCTTCTTTTGAAATTTAAAATACGACATGTTAAAATTGATCAAATATTATATTGTCGAGATTTAAAACGGAATATTCCAGACAACTCGAGTGAAATAGTAAATGGTATGGCACCATTGGGAACAAGACGAGACTCAACGGGACGACGGGACACACATTATAATATCATATAGGAAGTAATAAGTCGCGTATCGCAAACGTGTATCTTTCGTTCGGTCCCGCAATGCCCTAGAGTCCTTAACCTTGGCGCGTTATGGGCTCGCGATTACCAGCGTGAGTGGTAATGAGAGCATACCACTGCTCGGCGTTGAGCACCGTGCTAGGCGAATTCATTGGCGGCGACAGATCATTTTCCACGTTCGAATTAAACGCAAAATCCTGCTATCGTCAAATCGATTTTTAATGAGCTCGAGAAGAAAATAAAAGAATATTCAACGACAGGATAATTTGGGTATTTATCGTTTCTATATCCAAGGAATAATTTGCAAAACGATCAAATAGATCGATCAAACGGCAAACGAGCAATTTCGTAGATACACACTCGGATCGTTTGAACGAGTAAATTTTTCAAACGTCAAACTCTGTGGTCGCGAATCTAATTCTTGGCAATGTCTTTTTTTTATTTGTTATTCTTTTTTCCTTTTCTTTTTGTTTTAGATAAATATTAACAAAGATTCCCAAGTATTCGACGCCAATGGACAAGAGAGGCCAGCTCTGCACGAGCTGACTAGAGTCTCGACTATCGGCGCTATCAGGCATGATAGATGGCGGGCGGTGGCACGATAAATCACCGGATCACACCGAGTGACCGAGGATCTACGAACGATCATCCCGGTTTTAAGCTCTTCGGCTGTCGATCAACTCGCGGGCAAAGCAAGAATCATACCTACGTACACCGCGATAACGATCGACGACGAAAGTATTAATTATTATTTGCTGCCTTGTTTCTTCTTTCTCTCTGTCTTTTGCTCTTCGAAGACAGAGAGAGAGAGAGAGAGAGAGAGAGAGAGATGCTTGGTTTCCATCGCGAGGACGGAACGAACCGACCGTCTCGTTTCACTCTGCGCCGCAAAAGTGACGAAACCCCCGCCGGAACGATTTCACTCGCACGTTGAGATAAATCACCGACGATTCCGTTTGTGTTTGTACGTATGTACGGGCGGCGAGCGAG
Source organism: Vespa crabro (assembly GCF_910589235.1). Taxonomy (NCBI): domain Eukaryota; kingdom Metazoa; phylum Arthropoda; class Insecta; order Hymenoptera; family Vespidae; genus Vespa; species Vespa crabro. The sequence continues at coordinate 360,174 of NC_060963.1, forward strand.
CCACGAGAAGTTCTCTCTTGCTTCTCTTATCTATCGGATCGGTTCCTTTACGAGCTACGAAGCGATTAACGTCGCTTTGCAGGTGCCAACTTCGGCAACCATACTTGTAGGAGACTGTAAGAGTCGAGAATAGTAGAAGGCGGATACGGAGAGAACCGTTTCGTCCGCTACTCATCATTTTTATCTCATCGACATCGCGGAGATTGCTAATCCTTCTGCAACCCTCCTTCGAGAAAACATCGAAATCTTTTTAGCCGGAAGAAGAAAATCTATCATCTGTATTAACATAAAGCGAAATATCTCATTATTCAAGATCATCACGGGATGATATTTTATTCGTCGTGGCTTTTTTCTCCTTCGTTACTAGACGGTCACGTTACATCGGTTAGCCTTGAAAGGGGCCTCGCATACGTGAGACGCGTAGACTGGAAATACAAGGATTTAAAGATTTCGTTCCTTGCGGCAAGGTGAACGACGTCTTCGCGTATTCTTCGAAATTGCAAGGATACCACCGAAAGATAGGACCGTCTTGTCGACACCTGGCGTCGTTTCCCGCGAGAGTAATTCTTTTTTTTACACAAACCCCATCATTTCGTTTTGATTTTTACGACTCAATCGTTTACGCATGGGTTCGCCCTAGTCGAAGAAGAAAACTGATCGCTTTACGATCGGTGCATAATTTTCTTTCTTTTACCTTGGAATATTTACAAGTTGTTCCTTTGCCTCGTAAAATTCTCAATCAGATTGCCATTGACAACGATACATTTCATATATAAATAGATTATCCTTGAAATAACAACGTTTACATAATAACGTCGCGGCACGTGCTAAATCGATACAAACTTTTATCCAGGATAATGATAATTTTTACGTCAAATTTCTTTGACCTTTGATGATTTCCATAAGTTGATTTCGATGAAATGCCGTTAACTTTAAAATACTCATTTCACGTAAATCCCTTTATGGATGTGTTTCTACGTTCGTGCAACGTCATCGTCGTCGCCGACTCTTCGAGACATCTTCTAATTACACGTTAAAATCCACCAAGCTCTAACGACATAATCGTCCGTGTAATGACAGGTTGGAATATACTCGTGTAAAGAGGGGGTAACGCTGTCACTGCTTCGGTGTTTATTGAATTAGTTAATTATATGTGTGTGCGAGTACTTGGCTACCATGATGAAAAAGAAAGAGAGGGAGAGAGAGAGAGAGGTAGCCGACGCACTGACCTCTCGTACGTTAGAAGCGTGTTTATTTCTCTTCCGTGTGGTACATCGTATTACTTTACCGTAATCTAGCACCCACCAACGATGAATTGACCTTTGAGTCTTAACTACCAGGATTACTAAAAGTTTCATCTTAGGCCAAAGAAGTAGGAATAGAAATTTTATTGTGATATTATCGCAAAAGGAATCGGAGAATGAGGGCTAAGGTAAATAAAAAGAGCGCTTGTACAGTATTTATTTCGTTCCTTTTTATTCGCTGCTAGACTTTTATTTTACAAAATTAATACAAAAGTATCGAACGAATCTAACTTCGTTGACCTGTTACTTTCGCAATCGGCACCACTAGAAACTAATTACCATTGCGGGTAATTGGTATCGCGAGCAATCTAATCTTTTCAGTAGGAGGCGTGGTAGAGACTCTCCGGCAGCTCGGTTACCGTTGAACTTACCACTTAAGCTCGGTCTGGCTGCCTCGCTTACTCGAAATAGTTTGCCTCTTCATTCCTGGACGGATTGCCAGGCACGGATCAGGCCTCGTCGTAACAGGATTATTGCAACGTAGTACCGGAGAGTGCTTATCAAGTCATTAGGGCGCCATTATGTCCTGTACAACGTTTGTTTAACCCGATTCTCTCCTCTGGTTTCGTGCCATAGGATAGGTCCTATCTGAAAGGAAAACAATCGTCAAATATTTCGATCGCGAGGGAAATCACTTTTAGCGGTAGTGAACGTCGTCGAGAACGTTTCGATATTAAAGTTTGTCTAGATTTATATAGACCGTTAAAATCTACCTACGTCTTTCTTTTTCCTTTCTTTCGCCTTTGGCATTATCTCGAATGTAATTCTCCTCCGGTATAAATATTTCATTTCTTAAAGAGGAGATTCAATGGCGACAAAGTATCAAGTGTAGTTTGTAAAGGCAAACGATCGTAATCCCGCGTTCTCCGTTGGTGTTTCAGCGGTCGTTCCGCACGAGCGCGTCTTACAAGATCGTACAAGAAGGAAGGTAGAAAAATGTCTCCCGTATAGACGTAGGAAGTAAACACAAGAGATTTCAACGAGCGTACGGAAACGTACGCGGTCCGGTGGCATTAGGCACGAGTCCGTGCTCCGTACGTAAAACATGGCGATACAACCGGATCGCAAATCTCGTCGTCGGATAGCCGGACAAAATCGGACGAATAAATTACGCTGATCGCATGAAATTGCCCTGTCGACCTTAAAGCGTCATCAAGGATTAGTATCTCGTACGAAGATGCTATTCCTGCGCCATAATCTTCCAGGTTAGTGAAAGTTTCTCTCAAGGTTCTGAACGATTTGTATCGTTAGTCGTACCGAAAGATTATATTACAAAACGCCTTTGCCATTTCCTCTCTTTATTTCATTTATCTTATTAATGCCCGTTGACTCGAAATCGGATAAGTAAGCACCAACGATTTTCTATTTTTTTTTTTTTTTTTTTTCCTTATAGCGAAAGATTTTTCTTCCAAATACTTCTTCTTTTTTCTTTTTTTTGTTAACCAAATTAAAATGTATATGGATAAAGTAGTAAACGCTAGATAAGGAAAATGGTTAAGTCTTAGTCTTAAGATTAGAAGCGGTGATTCGAATTTATTCTACTTCGATTCGCGATTTTGATCGCCTTCGCGAGATAAAGCTCGATCGCCGATCGACGATGCGAGCGCATCGATAAATAAAGCTTACACGGATAAGCAGGCGATGTCCTTCCGGCATCATCAATTTCATCAGGAATCCCCGTCAGCGTCTATCATTCGACTCGGTTGGATGCGACCACGCGATTCGTGGGCGTTATCTATGCCTCGGAGCTTGTCATTCGAGACGGATTCGATAAGTTAACTCTGGCTTGCGCTTCACGTTACAAACTGGATCTTCGTTCCTCATCGATTATTTCATTCTTTATAATCTAAAATATACTTTATGTCAGTTCTTCTCTTTTGTAAACGAGCTTTCCAATATCGTTTCTACTTAATAGATTCAATTCGAGAAACAATGTACGACGAATGGCATTGTTATCGCTGCAACATAACCCCTAATTATCCTCGTCGCTCGACGAGAGACGAGACGAGACGAGACGGAGGAATTCCTCGGCAAGATCGTCGTTTATCCTAACGTCGAACGAGAGATCATTGTTCCTTCGAGGAAGTCAGTTACGCGATTAAATGTCACATAGTGATTCATGGTAGCGTAACTTTGCTCGATGTCTTAGGGCGTAGATTACAAGAAATACGTTTGCACGTCAAGCCGTGCAAGTGTCGCGATCGTCGTGATACCGTTGACAAGACCTTCCGTGACAAATAACGTGTCTTGCTTCATATCAAAGACGTATTGTATCTTCCAACGTGGCACAGCACGCGTTCGGTGTGTTCTATAATCGCGCATGTCTTTTGCTAACGCATCTATGACATTTGTATTCTTATATATCATTATATATCATGGTCTTCCTCGTTCTACGTTCTTTCTCATACTACGTTAGATTCGGCGATGCGTAGCATTTGTGAATTTTAAAGAAAAAAAAAAAATAAAGAAAGAATAACGATCGAGCATGGTACATAAACGTAACGTGACGTAAAATGTGACGAGAGCAAAGAGGTAAATGTGTTTGTCCTAACAAACGGACGTGTGGAAAGACGCCCGAAGGTTCCCATTGTGTGTTACTCCACGGTTTCTCTAAATCTAGATCACGGAGCTTTACTTTTATATCATTCGTTCGCCAGAGCGGCCGAGGTTCTTACGACCGGCATTCGTAATGACCGGCTTTATGCGCTGTGAAAAGTGCGAGGGACGGTGCGTGTATGCCAATATCGACATAGTACGAATAACAACGAGAAACGCGTTCGAAGGTGCACCCACGATTGATTTTCACCGTTCTACAAATATTTTTCTCTCCGTTTTCTTTTACTTCTTCTTCTTCTTTTTTTCTTTTTTGTTTTTTTTTTTTTTTGTGTTTTTTTCTTTTTCTTCGTCGATTTTATAAGCCAAACTTTGCGAGTAACACGCGACTTTCATGACTTTTCTTCCGTGTCTTAGACTTACGTCTACCCATTCGAGAAATTCCATCCTTGATACAATCTCAAGTTCTCTTACAATATTCCGCCGCGCATAAGTCTAACAACTTAATTATATCGAAGCGATAATACTAGCACTTTTTTCCATTCTTTCTTTCCCAGCGTAAGTGGATTTAATGGCGAGAAAGATCGCGAGCGATCTAGGGTCGCGTGTAATTCTCTCGCGCGAACGCGCCTTTTCTCATATTGGCGCGAATTACATCCGATATAGGTAAGAATCCTGTATGTACCTCTATGTATCATGTCTACGCAACATCGAGCTCGAACGTCTCTCTCTCTCTCTCTTTCTCTCATTGAGTTTAATACGGATCAAAAGGTGAACCGGTGCGTTTCTCGAAACGATATAACATACTATGTGTGTCGTTTCACCGCGATGCTTATCCGCAATGGATTATGAGCTTTTTGTTGGACCATTAACTCGGGCCGTTTAATTAATTTCGCATAAACGCAGTAACAACGCTTTGGTCGATTTTACAGTGAGAATAGCATAAAAGAGAGAGGAAGAGAGGAAAAGGATCGACACGAGGAGGGGAGATTGAACGAGGAAGGAGAGAGAGAGAGAGGGAGGCGCCACGCGGAGGCGGAAAATATCGCCTTCTGGCAAAACGGGTTCCTCAGATTAACCCACACGCGCTGTACCGATCGATCTTTTGCGAAACACGGGCAATAATACGTCGAAAGCACCGTCACGATCCGAGCTCGTACATCCGAGTAACGCTGGAACTGTTTCGCGTAAGGTATGAAAATATCGTGTCTCTGAGCGAGAGTGCGAGAGAGAGAGAGAGAGAGAGAGAGAGAGAGAGAGAGAGAGAGAGAGAAGGAGAACCGTGTCCGGTGGTGAATGCTGGCAGGGACTACGGTCTTTTCATCGTCGATTAACTTTAACCAATACTCGGCCGGACCATGACAAATCAATTACGATAGAAAGTCGCTTTGTAGAATTGCCTCGTCGTATCACTTAAGTGGTGCGCACAAATGTCATTGCACGGCCATTCAAAAATATTGCTTTTGGAGCAAACGGATCTGCGATAACATCGATGACAGACCTATACCTTTTATCTCGCTTTATTTCTCTTGGTCAGTCGGCGATTTGATTTTAAAGAATCAATATATTGCTCTCGTTGATCACGATACGCGATCGTTATTGATCTCTATATTTCTTTCTTTTTAGTTACTTTTCTTTTGTTTTTTTTCTTTTTTTTTTTTTAGCCGATTATCCGAGCACCGATAAAGATGTAGGGACCTTTTTCATCCGTTCGAATTCATTTCTCGATGTGAAATACGACGAATCATCGCTATTTCGACACTTCCTCTCGACGAATCGACGAAAGCATTCTCTCCGAGGACAATTACTGGTTGGGGAGGGAGAACGTGGGTCGGTGTACCGATCGAAATCGCGGCACAGATTAATTATCATTCTAATCGTATTATCGACCGATTTGTCGAGCAGGGTGTTTTAGTGCGTACGAGTTCGTATCGCCGACACGTAGTACTGTTTTCGTGTATGCACGTGTGTATGTGCCTTTTTATTTCCAAGTGTACTCGGTGCACTCTGTTGCGTAAACGCATTGCGTCGCGCTCCGCGGGAAGGATTTATGGGTACTCCGTGCTCGTACTATACTAATCGCTGGGCGATATTCCACGAATCGAACCGAGGGACGAGGTACGCTCTCTGGTTGTGCTCCGGTCGCGCTTTCAGAGACCTTTGCGATATTAAGAGGAGGAAAAAAAGTCGACCTGAAACACAGGCCAGGAAACGACGTTTCGTTTCTATCGATCGGCCTCCACGCAACACCACTACGAAGTCCTTCTCCTCGTTGTCGTCGTTTGCTCGTTAGCTTGTTAAACTTCCGCGAGAAAAATCGACAATTTTATCAACTCCGACGCAGTATATTTCTCTCCGGATCGGCGAACCCCAACCAGTTAATATTATTCTGTCGTTATACGGAGTGATTCTTACGAGCCGAGCGTTGCTCGATTTCATTCGATCCACTCGACAGGATGTAGGACAAATCGCGCCTATCTCTCGTCTATCTATCTTTTCAAATACATGGCCGTACAGGTCTCGATTCTGCATCGTATTATATATATATATATATATGTGTATATATATATACAGATATATACATATATTTATTTATTTTCGGTGGTAAACGTGTATCCTTTCGACCTTTTCGATTTTTTATTCGGTAGAATTTAAGGACGGAACGAAAAATTGAATTTCTTCGAAGGACCGACAGAACGAACGAATATTATAGTAACGAAATTTGATTGAAAATTCTCACTAGATAAGAGACTTGCGGCGGTTACATATGTACATACGTACGTATGTATCTACATACATATAGGTACGTGTCGGGCGCAAAAGTCAGCGTGATTTCTCAGCATGCGGTATCGAGTCGAGAACACCGACCTCACCTGATATCACGATCGTTATTATTCACCTCTTACGACACACGGTGTCTACGAGTTACGCTTCGCCTAACGAAAACTATGAATTTTATCGTTCCGTGGTTAAGAGTTTGCTCTCTCTCACTCTCTCTCTCTCTTTCTCCTCCTTTCGGGCAGAAAGGAAAAGCGAGAAAAAGGATAAAAAAACGAGGAAAGAAGCTGGGCTCGTTCCGTGTATCATAATAGTAAATAGAATAATATCTCTATCGTACGGTGACAGAGCAATGAATACAACTCACGCAACTTATCTATACGGCTTCTAGCGGTAGCCGAAAAAAATGATTACGATATTCGCGTCGCAGAATATCGAGTGTCGAACGGTTTACGTTTCTATAATCGTATTAAAATGCCAACTACGGTGGCAAGTTAAATTGCGCTGCGACGTAGAAAACGGCACATAAAAGTTTACTTCTTGAAGATTTTCGCAAAAAAATAACGATAGTTGCGTAAGCTTACAACGATAGCGATAACGACGACGACGACGACGACGACGACGACGACGAGGACGACGACGATCACGACACGTCGAGCAGGTTGGAATGGCAAAGAATAAAAGTTCATAAGAATACGCGAGCACGCGATAGCATTGCACGTCGGCAAGCAGCATACGTTTTAGTGTCGTGCTAAGGCACCTGTATAGCAGCCGGAATTACTATTATCCTTCATTTCATTCCACAACACCGATGCCATGCGTATCGCACGCGAGCACGTGTTGCCTCGCGTGGAAAGCGCGAGCAAAAGTGCGAACGTAAATATGTATAGACGATATAGGAGAGATCTCGCATTTAGCTCGTTTCTTTTCGTAACGTTAATAAAGAAGTTGAGTCTTAAGCGCCTTTTTTAAATCCCGCAGCTTCGATATTTTCGAATGTTAAATTATCGACAGGATAAATATTCGCACTTAATTCATAACGCGTACAGGTAGTTTCTTCGAGTTTTTTCTTGTTAGTTGGGAGAACGATCGTACACATGTGTACGAGACGGTAACGAGAGCCGGGTGTGAAAGTAAAAGAATAGCGGGGTACGATGAATAAAATTACGATTTATCTTTACCAACTTTGCTGTGGCACGCATTAGAGGTCGAAGGCGCGCGTACGATGGCGGTCGGTGTAGAAGGCGACGTGTAGAACGCGATGTGGAAAAATTGCATCGTTACTCAGCGTGCGGTATCATATCGAGAGCAGCAACCTTATATTTTCTCGTCATATTAAAGTACTTGCGCTGCTGCCAGATAGGGACCATTATTCTCTATCTCTTACGACACGACATACGGATTACGTATCAGCAACGAAACGCCGATTCCGGTACAATGCATTAAAGTCTCGCGAATATGGAATACGCAGAAAAATATCTTATTAAGCATAATGCCTGGGGTGAACCTTTAACGCTCCATTTCGTGCGCACCCGTGGTATATATATGTATATATATATATATATATATATATATATATATATATATATATAATATATATACATATATCTACGGTAGCCTTTTGGAACACCCACTGGATAAGACACAATTTTTTATGAAATTTTATGAAAAAGACTATTTCGTTGGGCAAGCTTACACTTTTATTCCTACTTTGTTCCTTCTTCTTCGTCGCAGGAGCGATTGTACCGTTGGTACAGATATAGCAGTCATTATTTTGCTTCGTGGTAAAGCCCACCCGTGGGCCTGACTTTAATGACCAAGTCACCAAGTCGAATCTCGCGAATTATCTGACGATAATTCCTTTTGTTCGAATCAAAACGAATGTAGATCGTCTCCATCGGCGCGTACCAATTTATTGGTAGGATATATGAAATATGACGTCTTATTAGAGTATTTTAGCGCATTTCGAAGGCGTTGTAGATCGCCTCGAGAAGATACACGAGGTAAAATGGTTTGCGAATCGATAATTATGATCACATTTCACGGGATCAGTATATTAACGAACGCATCGTTTCTACGGTATTACGAGCGCGCGTATTCGTGCGTCCGTTAAGATGATCGCGCATTACCGTAGGAGGACCCCCGTCGAGCGAAATGGGTCCTTTCAGGTGGTTTTCGGGGCCGCCAATAATGCGAGGGACTTTCGAGAATCAAAGAGCACTGTGTTCTTGCATACTATTCGCACCGGGGCGCATAGGCAGTGCATAATGAGACCGTTCGATGAAATAAATGGCCGATTACAGAGTCGAATGTTTCTTCGCTCTTGGTTCTTGCGATCGGAGAGACGATAGACGTTTGATAGGGCCGACTCGAATTAAATTCGGTAGACGGCGCTTCGGTATCGTCGGATCGATCCGCTTATTACGCCTCTTATTTCTTTCGAAATTTTCCATTCTGCATGATATTTCACTTGGTTCAATAACGTTACACGTAATACCTATGTAAGATAACTTGCGAGTATCGCGTTGATTGGTTCAACGTTTATTACTATCATAATAATAACCTTTTTCAACAAATTTCTTTGTTATTTCGCCTCTCGTACGGATTGTGTATTCAATATTTACTTTCACGTCGTATTAAGGGGATTAAACATTCACCTTGTATCAACTTTGTGCGATATAATCGCTCGCGTTATTGCGTATTAACTCGAAAGAAGTTAGTTGGAGGGACGTTAACTAACTGGTTCTGCAGGAAGAATCGATAATATCGGATGGGTTTGGTGCGAAAGGGACGAAATGATATCTGGGTGGACGTTCTCGTAAATCAGAAACTGGATTGAACTGGGACGCAATTAACCAGCAAGATAACTACGATATAGGAAATCTTCGTGTTTCACCCACACTATTCTTCGAAAGCTACTAGCATTACGCTTACTCGATTAGACTTTAGAAGAGCAAAAGGTATTGCTGTTTCAAGCGCTAATTTCATTGCGAGTGCATTGAACGTTGTCGATCATTTTTTAATAATTTATCACAAATATTCTCTCTCTCTCTCTCTTTGCTCGTAGAATCGATCGCATGGCCGTGCTCATAATCTGCGACGATATAGCTTCATGAGAATGTAATTACGAGAAGGGAGAGGGAATCGATAAAAATCAAAGGAGGAAAATCAAAGTGCGATTAATTAGCACGATGACAGTTAACGGGGAATCATTAGCTCGTGCGAGGATTATCAACTGCGAGCGTGAAATATCGCTATTAATACAGCTGTAAATCATTGCACCTTGTCCCATTCCGAAGACTGCAAATGAGCAAAAGGTATTCCCGTACACGATGCACGGGAATATAAAAGGTGCTTCCAATAGAAAGTTATGAAATTCTTGGAGGTTCGTCGATAATTTTTCTTAATTTTCATCGCGCGTAGCTAACGGCCGAGCTAACGAGCACGGAGCAATTATTTAAAATGACATTCGCGCGTCTCGTAGGTCTCGTCGTTCGGTACAATAATTTATTTAATAAGACAATAAGCAATAATCGACGGGCGCTCGATTGGATCTGGAAGATTGCAGGCGAGGAATTTGGATTAGGTGAGGCACTTGAGCATTCGAGACGACATCCTGAACCGTCCGGCGGCATCCATAGTCGTGCACGTGGATCGCACGTACGTAAGTACGCGAGTACACTCATCCATGGGCGGAGATATCGATATTTCGAATTTTCGAAAGATCTTTCGAAAGATTTCTAAAGGACCTAACAAAAACGATCATAGACGTATATGTTCAATGAGTTCGTGACACAGTCATTATCGTATTATGAACGTCAGAGTGATTCTATGATAGATTACTTGGCATCGTATGTCTTTCTCATAGCTTTTACGAGCTCGCTTCGTAATGGAACGTCAGAATTGCGGGTATCTCGTAAATCATTCTCGTAAATATCGTTTCTCGAAAGGATTTTATCAATTCCCTTTTCATAAATTTTCCATGTACTATGAAAAGCTTACTAGCTAGGCTAACGTTTAGCTTTAGCAGTATTTAGGTGCGTCTTGCCGTATCGATCTTCGGCGTATTAAACGACGGATGGCGAATTTACGATGTTCGAAAGTAGCTCGAGGTTCACCGTAGTCGCCGCCCATGGAGTCCACTGATCAGCGCGGCAGCCTAATGATCGGTGCACCCAACGATCGCTAGATACACGGTTATACGCACGTATACCATAGCGGCGTCCATAGTCGAGCGGACCCACCTACTGTCCGCTTCCTTCGTCCTGGAATTATTTTCATACTTTCACGTAAAGTGATTGTTTGGCTCGGGCCACCGGGGTCTGCTCCCTCGAGCATGAACGCTCTGGTAATTAAATTTATATCGTATCGACGTTAGCTCTCGTCGTTACACATCGAACAGAAACCACCACCATCCGGGTACCGATGTATCGTCGAACATTACCTCGGTTTTTGTCGTCGACGGAAAAACTCTCCTGCCTCGCGAAATTATGAATATTCTCGGCGATAGATTTTACTTTAATACCCTCGATGAATTTCTCGATGAATTTCTCGATGAATTTCTCGATGAATTTCTCGATGAATTTTTCGCATCGAGCGAAACTTTCTTGCGTCGTTCGAGTTCGAATACATCTACGCATAAATTATTCCCCCCATAGCTTCGAAAATGTAATTAGATTAGAATATCAGATTCATAAATCTTTAAACATTTTAACGATAAGTTGCTCGTAAAAGAGCCGATGCGAAAAATTAATTACCTATAAAAGGCGTTATGTACGATACCATTCGTGACTTCGATATCGTGCCTGGGGAAGCAGGAGCGGAAAGGACGATCAACAAGGCTCAACGATTGACAAGGCTCGGCCGAAAGATGACGAAGTCAGAACGGAGAATTTATGAATATCGCCGATCTGTGCCAGTCGATACTCTGTAACAATCGCGTGATATCGCGTTTAATACTGCATATTTGCGTTTAATAGCTCGATTGGAAGGCTCTCCCAATGGATAAAAAGAAAAAACGCCGACGGAACAAAGAAAGTCCTTTCGCGCGTTAACTCGCTCAAGGTAGTTACTTCGTCGTGCAGTCGCGTGTAATGTCCTCGAAAGGAGCAGCCTGAAAAATCTCAGGGTAAACTATCAGAGCCTGCGTGCGATAATTATAACGAGAATTGTAACTGATTTATCTTTCTGCAGAAAAAATATCCAGCAGCAATGAGTGCAAACGAGAACAGTGCCAACAATGGACAAGATGCCAGTATAATACGTTGCTCGTATTATGCCTGTAGAGAATCGAGGTTTCACGGCTAAGTGAATTCGAAAAATGATCTGTTTCCTCGAGTTCGTGCGACTCGCGGCTCGTCAAAATTGAAAAATTCAATCTCCTTCTCTCGTTTAGGTATATAACGCCGAACGGTGTAAATCTATCGGTGTTGTTGTATCTCCGCGACTTTATCAGTCGGCATTAGAGAGAACTGGATACGTTCGGGGGCGTCGCCTTTAAAAAGGCTTCACTCGCGGACCATTGTAAAACCTGTCGGTATATTATTTCATAAAGCTTAGATATACAGATACCTAGAACGGAACGAAATTATACCGTAGGCAAATCGCTGTTTAACGAATACCCTGTTATTTATGCCTCTTTAATTCCCATCTAGAGCAGGAAAACGATTTCTTTTGCCCTTCGTATCTCCGCGTTGTGTATTTTATTTTCGTCGTTCGTAAAAAAATTTTACTGGTTTGCGTAAGCTATTTCGAGAGCTGAAACGTCGATGGTGCGCCCGATAAGTACGAACAAGCTACGCGTATCTTCTTGCTGTTATTCGAGCAACGAGGAGAAAGGTAAAAGAAAGGAAGGAGAAGAGTGGTTAATCGTTAATTAAGTATTTTAAACGTATAAGCATGTTTATTATGATAGACGTTCGCAGGAAGCGCGTCGTTACTCGATCGGATACGCCCTAAAAACGCATGGAAAGCATACGTTACGCTCGAACGTTCACCGTCGCGCGTCCTGGATATACACATAATTTAAACCAATAGAACGAGATCGCACACTTTCTATGCTGATCGACGGTGAAAGCAGTAACACGCAATTTTAATAGTTTACCTACCTCGATACGAATCGATGCGAATGTAAACAAACAAGGCCGTCTTATCGTCCCGTTATCTCCATTGATACGTCCTAACACGAAATTTCATGCTGCTCTAAATATCATTTAATTTCACCTCTCTCGGCCAACGCCGTGCACAACAAAGTGCATGTTCCTTTGCTTTTTTTCCTTCCGGAATCGCATTCTGTCCTAATGAAAGCGTCCAAATATCTTTATTTCAAGATGAGCCATTTCAATTGGCCCTTTCAACATATCCGATGTTCCAACAACGATATAACTCGTGCGATAAGTTTTGCGTGCCGACGAACGACAGATTACAATCGGGTCATATTTATCCGAGCTCTTAGCGCAAGATTATGCCCATGTATAGCCGCCGGAAGTGGTTATGGCTATGAAGAGGGAGTAAAATTCTCGCACGAGAACTCATATGCTTGGAGCGTGTAAATCACTTACTTACTTATTATGCCTTAGAAGGTGATATGGATTATCTGAAAAGTCGATCGACGGAATCGAACGTAGGCAATGTTCATGGACGTGCGAAAATTCAAAGTCGAATGAGATAATTCATCGAAGGAGGAAGATTTCGTGTTCGAGTTTGCGAAAGATTTATATTCCTGCAATTCGATTAAGGAAGTCATTTTCACTTTAACGAGAAATATTTGTGGTAGACAGGATATATGTATGTACGAAGACATAAAATCAAAATTCGATCTCTCTTTCGTAGTAGCTTCGCACGGCTGGAACGTCGAGTTCGATTGAGAGATTCGCGGTACGGCGCGGTATCATCTCATTGTTCCTGCACCCTCGTAAAGTTCATTTTACGCAGGAGGAAGTGTCTCGGTTATAACGCGCTTAAGAGCAAACTGGAACAGGTTGAGTTTAATGCTTGCCGCTGGCGGTAGGAATCGAATGAAATGCCATTTGGGCTTGGCGCGGCTTCGTCGAGTACTGAATCTTCTCGACGCCCACCACGTGTCGTCGATGCGTTCCCGGTCTCTTCCGTACCGATGCCCACGAGTGCAAGCCAGTTTGGTGTCCTCGTAAGTTATTGCTAGATTTATTAATCAAATAAGAAAATAAGCTTGGGAAATGTTCGAGAGAACATGGAAAAGCATAGTGGGTCCTGCGGTAATGATTAATCGATTCGAAGAAAATTATTAACGCGGATTCGTGCGTGGGCGTGACTCGTGACTCGGAAGATACGAGCTCTCTATGTTAATTTTCTGATCGCATATTGCGTACACGCAAACGTCGGCGAGCATATAAAGACTGACGGTCAATTTCCAGTGTAACTGTAGCACTCGTTGTGTAACTGACCCTTAACCGTAGCGCCGTTTACACGTTCGCAACACGAGACTAGGAGCTAAGGGGAAAAGGGAGAGCGTTGCGAATGGAGAGTAGAATTGAGCTGCGTGCGGGACGGTCTGCCCGCGTATACCGGAGTCATATCCGGATCGATATACACGGCGATCTCTTTAAAGAGGATAGAAAGAGAGGGATAAACGCATCGGTGGCTTATCTAAATTTTACACTTGATTGGTCCGAGATAAGAGAAGAGTTACAAGGATCGATTATATCTTCGATATCGGATCGTTGTCAATTTTTACGCGCACATTTACGGACTTTTACCTCCAGGCGAAGATATTCGCATAAATAATAATAATAATAATAATAATAATAATAATAATAATAATAATAATAATAACAACAAGAAAAAGAAGGAAAGGAAAAATTGTCTCGCTCGATTAGATGTTGAAAATCGAGTTACGCCGAGGCATCGTATAAGTCTAATATGAGCTGGCGATGAGGTGGCGAGACGTCTCTCGGGCACGAGAGAGGAGCAAGACAAATTGTCGGCGCACGATCCCATCGGCTTGGAGATCGAGATCGCGATCGTGACGTGGCGCGCGGACCACGCGGCCAACGACGTTTGTAAATCAATTAAGGCTGCGGCGCAAGGGCAGAGGCGATCGCCTCGGCGTTAATTAAGTACCTACCGGCAGCGGACCTGTCGAACTGTCCTCTAATTTCGTGCCTGCCTCTCCTCTAACGACGATAATAAAGACCACGGCGCGTCTTGGTTAAGCGAGCTTTCTTCGTCTTCCTCTCGGCTCCTTCTCCTTCCTTTCGCACATGCCTCTTCCTCAACATCACCGTGAGCACCGCGTGATACAACGAGCTAATTTCGTTGTCGCCTTACGATTCTATGTGCCTCCTGAATTTGTCCACGTTGGCATACGTCTCTGTCTAAGAACGTTAAATAAGTAACATAAGGGGAATAACGGTACGTGTAATTTTAGTATAGTTTTTTTTATTGCCTCGATTTATATTTCAAGAATATTGGTCGAGAATTTTATTGATATAGCAATGGGACTTTTTCTTTCATTTGTTTGCAAGAATTTAAATCATTCAACGGACAAGCTGGAATTGAGGTATACGGTATCTAGCGTGAATTACGATCTTATCGGGATAGAAAAATAAAGGCAAAAGGAAAGTTGACTTTTGCGATCGTTAATTTTGACAGTGGGTTCATACGAAACGTATAGCGGCCGTATATCTTCTCGTTCACGGAGAATTGACGAGTGACTTCGTAACTACCGTTAATCTTAGTAAAGAAGGACAAGCGTTGGACGTAGCTCGGTACTTAGTCTCGGGGTAATCGTATTGGGGTCTGAGAAAGCGCCTGTTATTTCTCTCTAATCCACCTGTAGCAACCCAACGTATCCGATATAGCAGTCCAGGCTCGATTCTCCACCTTCGACCTCCATTATACGCGACGAGAGTGCTGGACGTTAAATCACGTTCGATAGAAAGGAAAACCGAGGAGGTCCTTTTCGTCTCTCCGTCTACGAACTGGATCGGAACTGTTTATCTTTTTGCAATTAACTCTGAAATAGCGGATTGGCAAATAGGCAGGAACAAATTTTCCACGTCGAGATTAATCTCGCGAGGATCGATTAAAGAAACGGTGAAAGTGGAAGACAGTCGAGTTCCTTCGGAGAAACATTTTCAGAACGATATCGTGCTTTCCTTGTATTGTAATCCACGGGGAAGCTCGCTAATGGACAATCGAGTTTTTCTCCAGCATCTGGCGAGCCACGAATAATATACTATACGGAGTTTAGTTATACGTCGATCAATCATGAGCGAATTCACGATTACGAAAGTCGAGCTGGAACACACGCCGCGAAACGAGCGCGCATGACCCTCGTAAAATTCAAACAATCGGTCGTATTATCTCCTAGTCCCGCCATAATGCCCGACATAGTCGCTCCGAGTTATACCAGAATGCGAGTAAAACGATCTGGAGCGCGAGGACGGTTTTCCATACGGATCTCCCTAACTAAAGGATAAAGAGAGAGAGAGAGAGAGAGAGAGAGAGAGAGAGAGAGAGAGAGAGAGAGAGAGAGAGAGAGAGAGCGCGCGAGCGAGAGACTTCTTTCTTTTCACGAGATGCGTTTGAATTACGCGACCACCGCCCTACTAATATCGCGGAAAATACGACGGTTTCCTCGCGCACGATTCTTCTCGAGTTACTCGGACCTGATCGTAAGCTCCGAATCTTTTTCCAGACATTTCGAGGCGATATTTCACCTCGATATTTCCAACGACCGTTAAAGTTTAAACATACATGTACATATATGTATATGTCGGTACGCGCCTATATAGTTTACTTTTGCGTTACACCGTACGAGCGAGCAATAATTATTGTTGCAATTAAGTATTTCAGGTGAAACGAGCGACGTGCTTTATTGCCGCTTCGGTCGATATTTTTCTTCGATATTAGCGCACGACGCACTGCGCGTTCTCCGCTCGGAGGATCGTATATCACCCACTATGGTTCTCGGTGTTGAAACATGTAATTAAGAACTCGCGCGAATATGGTGGCCTGCCACTCGCACTATATCGCCAACTTATTAGGGTGCTCGACGCGGCATTGTGCGTTCTACGTCGGCCGATACAATGGGTACGTTCACGTGCGCCGTCGCTTCGTTATGCGGGTCAATGCGCTAATAACGTTAATATTACGACACAAAACTTATTTATGTTCGTCGAGTGGAGGAGGAGATGTTAAACGGCTAAAGGGCCATTGTCACTTTTCTTACTTACGTAAAAGTGCTTTCTCGGCGGAGATTCTCCTCCGAGGTAATTGACCTCTAACGAGGTATTACCCACTAATTGATCCATTTTCGTATCGCGGTCGAAGGTAACGGAGCATAACGGAACGTAATATTGACTATTTCTAATATTTTACAATTAGACTAGACCTTAAATGTCCCTTCGTTTTAATATACACGGATGTACGGTATTATGAGACGTAAAACGTTCCATTCCATTCGGATAAATTCGTTTTGGTATCATCGATGACTCTACGCTTAGACGCCTCAGAACGAAACGATGCGAACCGATCGTCTGTTCGCGACAGTGACGAATTAAATCTACCCTTGGATAGAGATCCATGTGCGTGGGAGTGAAACACATTAGAAAATAATCGAGCGTCGTCCGATCGTGCTGGCACGTGAAAATTTCCACGGTTACGTTGCACCCTTCGTGCTGCTTCTTCTTCTTCTTCTTTTTCACGAGTAATTATTAAACATAGTAAACGCCTGATTCTTCTACGATATATTATTAGATATAATCCAAGGGTCTATTTTTAACAAGTATTACATTAGGATATTTATATTAACAGATCGTATCTCTCGGTCGAGTATGGTACTCGTAATATTTCGCTCTAAATGCAAAATAACAGAGTTGCATCAGGCTCTCTAATATTCGCCGAGAAGTAATCATCGTATTTCGTGGCGAGGTAAGAAGGCAAAGTAGAGCGGCGAAGTAGTGAATTTCCGAGCTAAATATCTACGTTGAAGCTGCCTCGTTATTCGTTACTTCTTCACGCTGAAGGAAGTAATGAAGAGCAAGGATGCGAGGCACTGTTTCGCAGATGGGATCCTTTCGCAAACTCTACGAGGCGCAATTTCCGCATCGAGCACGATCAATCATCGGGCATCTCGTGGAAAAGAAGACCAGTGCGGTCTTCAATTACTGATCGGTCCGAATCATTCACGCGTCATTAGCACATCGCGGCTGTCCGCTCTAATTAATTGTCCTACGTCAAGATCTCATCGCGCAGATTTCTACTTCTTTGCTTTCGTTTCGTTCCTTAACAAGTCTTCGCGATGAAACGATAGATATATGTAGCTTGTAATATTATCTATCTATCCTATGATCTCGCAGATTTCGAACGATAGAAAGAAACGCTATAATTGTAGCTTTTACTACGATAATAGTAATCAATTTCATAAGAGATCGTTTCTTGTAATTGCAGATAACGTCTTTTCGTTCGAGCTCTTTCAAATATTCCACAATTAGCCATTAATATCAATTTCATTCCAATCGTGTTCTTGGAAAGCACCTTATCCATCCCACATAATTGTACGCCCAATTCCATTTACCTTTATTACAAGACTCTCTCTCTCTCTCTCTCTCTCGGTCAATTTCGTCCAATCAAAATAGATACGGGTTTACCACGATATTTATCTATTTCTCTCTCCGATGTCCGCCGTTGAATTTAGTCGTCCATGGACCACACCTGGGATCATGCGGGTCGATCCTGCAGCGACATATCATGCTTAACAAATTAATTTGTCTATCGGCCCACAGGTAAGGATGCAGGTAGTATTTAAGCTCGAATGTCCGATCGTTCGTATTCGAATTTTGTTATAAACCGAAAGAACTAGTCATCTCGTGGGAAATAGAAACAGACGGCGAATGTTTGGGAATAAATTTCGACGGGATAATATTAATTCGAATATATAGTAAGAATCGTTTGCAAAGCGATTCATTACTTTTATTTCTTTTTTCTTTTTATTATTATCATAGGATGCTATTATAAACGATGCAAATCAAAACGCAAAATAATAATAACAATTAGTAAACTCATGTTCCCATACGTGAAAGCCTGCAATAGATCGATAAGATTTAGTGAAAGATCTCGTGCAAGGCCTCCACACCCTTGCAAACAGGAGCAGGCAGCTTCGAGCAATGTGGGCCATAGAACGATAGGGAAGAGGAGAGTTGGAAAGAAAAAAGGGTCCTGCCAGCAATATGCCTCGTGCCAATATTATCGGTCTTCTCCTCCGACCCGCGATCCTAACGAAGGTACACCAACTTTCATGATGCACCAGTCCCACGCTCGTAAAGTCACGTGCCACTCTCAGAACCTGCATCGTGCACCAGTAGTCCGTGTGATTCTTCGTAAAGCTCGTTCACCACCCTTCTTTGGCATATCCACCCTTCGATTCCACCTATTTATTTCATCCCCGTCTACTTCAAACTATTACTAATGCTGCCATCAACGTCTGCTGGTAGAATAATGCATCATTCTGCGTACTCTCTCGACAAAAATTTTTTCTCATATACTTATAATATTTCAACTGATCTTCTTAGGGATTTCATATCTTTCTGCGTCGAATATTCCCTTGTATTTTACCAATTCGATATTAGATTCGGAACGACGTACTCTGAATGTGGTAGCCAAATTTATAGTAGTAAACCTTTGTTCACGATCGGAGAATTAATCCAAATTAAAATAGCGTATCTTGAAGTGGACTTTAAAAGTTTTTTTACAAATATCCTTTAGAGACGAACTAAATATTTGATATCGTACGGAGAAGTATATGAAAGGAATTGATTGTGACGATCTCACAATATCGTCTTCCGGCGTACTCGCGCGAATTGCAAAGTGAATTGCAGTTAATCCATCAGCCACCCTGCAGGCTAGATTGAGGGGAAAAGTGGGTGTCGGGGTGCGCGGAACAACTAGCTTCCGATTGGTACGAGTGGTCAGCTCGGATATGCGCACTCTCTTTCGTTTCATCTCTCTCTCTCTCTCTCTCTCTCTCTCTCTCTCTCTCTCTCTCTCTCTCTCTCTCTTGTTCTCTCTCCATCTCTCCGCGTCACTTCTCGTTGTTTCTTCTTCTTCTTTTTTCTCTTTCCCTCCCTCTCGCACACCGAATCTCTCGTAGAATCGTACGAGAGGCCTGCCGTCATCTGATTCACCGGCGGATGTGCGTCATAGGAGGATTTCTAGACGATTGAACTAAGTACCAGCTCTTGGCATCGCCACGCTACGTCGACCTTTTGGTGTACGACGAATGTATTTCGAATCATTAACGAGAACTAGAGCTCTCATCCGGGAGAATAGAAAGGGACAATATTCGCGAATATACATATTAACGATATAGCGGTTGATGTCCATTAAATCAAATCTCTAGATCTTACCGTAGGAAATTATCGATGCAAGACGAGTTGGAGTTAAATTACGTCATTTCACGGGGAATAAGAGCCACAATCGAGGAGGTCTATTGCATCGACCCTACTCGAATAGACAAGACATAAAACGTGGAGACAAGCTCGTTACGATTAATCGTGGGCGACAAATTGAGGTAGCATGAAAATCCCTAAGGACCTGGTTAGAATTTCATTTGGAGGGTAGTTTTTTCGCAATACTTACTCCCGTTGTCGGCCAGCATATGCGTACCACCGATCGTACATTGTATTCGACGTTTCAGAAGCCGGGACAATAATGAGTAGAGAATTCGAAGCTGTCTGTGGGAAATACATAGACGTCGTTCCCATGGGGTTGCGGACCAACACGATACGGCGGTTTGACCGAGTGCCAAACTTTATTAGTCGGCAGATAGCTCGCGTTACGAGGGAGATCTCCGTATGATTCAAAGCAAAAGGGGTCGCGCATGCAATTTAAAACGAGTCACTCGAGGCATTTATATTCGAGATTAACTAGAATTCGTAAATTTCAGGTATATTCTATCAAGATATATAAATAGAAAATTCGTTATCTAATGATGCATGAGTTCGATTGATACTCGTAAAACTCGTGACAAAAGAATCGCGAACGAACGGCCGGATGCAGAAACACGTGCGATCGCGTCTCTTGCTTCCTCGATAACGGATACTAGGATCTATTTCTTCTCCGCTTTCGTATATCCAAGATAAAGGGAAACAATACCGAACTTTACTAGCGTTCACATAGGGTGCTCCGTCAGTTCTCTCCTCTTCCTCCTGTCTTCGTCATGCTCGCTCCGGAATTGAATTATATGAATCGAGTCACTTCTGGCCACGTGCCGACACGCACGTGGTAGTTCGCTAACCTACGGTCCTATCATTGAACAATGGTACAAAGATAACGCGAAAAATTTACAGTCGCCAAAATGAGAACGCCAAATGGAACGGAATTGTGTTTGCCTCATGACTTACTTCCTAGGCAAAGCTATCGTACGTTCGTAATATATCCGAACGCGTGCACCCGCGCACACATTATCCTAATCCGAACGATATCACGGATACGTTTACGTCCTGACCACGTCGAGCCAGAAGAGATTATTAGGGATTATAATGAAATCTTGTTCCACGAAATCCGTAGATCGTGCATAAGCTTATAGGATAGTCTTATCTTCCTTTCGCGATAAACCGTCGCGATTAATCGTACGTACAAAAATATATCGACTGATATTTGCTACGTGAAAAATATTTATTATGACAATAACAAATGTCTATAGAGATCGAGAAACGTAAGGGACTTTTTTCCTTCGTGTTCGTTTTCGCTTTCCCACGATCGATGAGATCGCCGCATCGAATCTCCAGGTGGGTCGATCGCGCCAACCTGACGCGCCAACGTTCAAAGGTCAGATCACTCGTCGCGAATTCGTCCAACCGTTCATCGATGATATCGGAACGAATCTCGAGATCGAACGTGAACGTCTCGTAATAGTTTGATCCGTAGCTTCGACAAAAAATCATCTTATATTTTTATACCGACGAATTTACCACGCTCGAACGATAATGGCATAAAATGAAGAAGATTTTTAAAAACGTAATAAGTGACGTATCCAGTCGATAATTGTGACAGCGTATCGGAAAGACGAGTGTTCAGGGCAGTTCACACGCGAGAAGAGGAGAGATAGGTGGTTCGTTTAGTCAGCGACAAAGCTTGCTCCATCAGAATTAAATAATGCGATGCACCCTCGTATAGACCTATTCTCGAGCGGACCTGCGGCATACACGCGACCACGCGAAAGAGCGCACGCGCGCGCACATGCACCCATGGGAACCGGTAATGAGATGGTGGTCACGCTTTCCCACCCTAAGCGAAGGTGCCTCGGAGGTACTCGCAACGCTGGTGATGCTGCTGGTGGGTGCACCCCTCTGTCTCTGTCTCTCTCTCTCTCTCTCTCCCTCGCTTTACAGGGATGATACGGGTACACGGAATCTTCCTGAACCCCCCATGGCTTTTGTCAACAGCGGCAATATGCTAGTGCTCTATAACGGAGAGACTCGATGAGAGTGGACCTGTGGGAACCAAAGTGTCTATGGACTAAACCACCCGAGCACCATCGAAAGTCGACCCTTGACGTTTAATGGAATACTACCGTGATTACGCTCGATATAACGTCTTTGTGATCGTCGGCGTATACAAACGAGATTTTCGTTTTCAGACAGCGCTTACGCGTACAACATTCACGCACTAGCGAAAGTTCCTCGATCGGTTCGTAGTACTGCTCGTAAAAGTATAATCGTTTCTTTTTCAATCGTGATAAATCACTACCTCGTCGGTTCTACGACGTAGGCTTATAAAACGAAAGTTCATCTATCTATTTCAATTTCCTTCTCCGTCCCTCTCTCGCCTCTCTTTACCATCGGTTCCATCGATGCCGCGTTTTCCCATGTTTAATGCTTATAAATCTTTTATCTTTATCTCGTAATTAATCGTTCCTCGCATGTGATACTGGTTCAAGCCGCAGTATACTTATTAAAGTCTCCATTCTGTCTCGTATTCCGTAATATCCTTCGATCCTTTGAATTCGCGCGTAAAGAGAGGGAGGGAGGGAGGGAGAGAGAGAGGAGGAGAAGAGGAGATAGACGAGAGGGCAGACGCTAAATAATCGAAATGCCCCGTGGTGTCCTTATTATGACTTCTCGAAAAGCGGTTCTGCCACAACAAAATTCAATGAGTATAAATTAATTCAGCTCGTTAGTGTGGCCTGCGTAGCTGTTACCGCCGGCGCTCGTGTACGACGCGCCCAGCCACCACCGGCGTCGCTTCGAGAGAGTCACCATTTACTTCGACGAGAAGGAGATAGAGAGTGAAGGCGAGGAAGAGATAGAGAAAGAGAAAGAGACAGATCCCTTACGCACCTCGCTTCGTTATAAGCGAGCAACATATGTACGCGTAAAGCCGATATACTCGTACACATCGAAGAAACGAGCAATGCTCTCGAAAGGGAGTACCCGCTAACTGGGTCATATTATCTGTGGGATTAATTAGCCCTCGGTTACGTGTGTTACAAGCGATCGTATAACGATCGGCTAATAGCCATATCGATACGCATGGATATCGATCTACCTATCTGCCGAAGGAGGAACACCATTAGGCGCCGTAACAAGACGGGAACACGCGCGCCGGCGCTACCGTCGCCGCCTATCGTTCTTTGCTAATGAAGCTGTATTAATTAAAAATCGACGATCCGACGCGCTACACGATACTCCTCTGTGTATCGATGGTGTCACCTCGATAAGAGTCCTCCTTGCCGGTGATAAGAATATCGATCGTAGGCTTCGAAGTGACGTCAATGATTTTTCCTCTTCTCGAAGAAATTCCAAGGCAATCCGAATGAGTTCCATCAAACGACTCGCTCTTAGCTACGGTGAATGTAACGCGGCCCTCTTATCTGTCCGATTTTTACTACACGACAATTTATATCGTATACTTAACGCTTATTTATGGTTCTTTAAATCACGCGATCGCTTGTAAGAACGCGCGGGGAAAGTTATGACACCATTCTGTATTTTTTATGTTAACGCTTCGAGCCTCGTGTAATTAATATCGAGAAACATCCCGTTTAACGAGTATACCGAGTATACCGCGATGAAATACTCAATCGCAGCTGATGGATGAGTCACGTTTATTCAGAACTTTAAGTTGACTTTGCATTTGCGTGCGTCTTGCGTACAAGGAGACACACACGTTGAGAATTCGAAAGACGATAGAGAGGAAAATGATCGTTTCTCGTCTCAGCCATGACAATACGCTATCAATCTCGTCGCGTTAATGACATCTCCGCCGATATAATTTGCGCCTGGATTCGACATCGACGACGTTTCCGTTGCGCGCGCGCGCTAGAGAGAGAGAGAGAGAGAGACGACTGAATTCGCGTTTGTTCTGTCACGTGTTCGCCGAAGTCAACTGTCATCCGCAGCACGCGAACGTCACGTGTCCATTGTCGTAAGCACGAGTGCACGTTATACCCTTTTGAGAACTATTGTCTGCAAATCAGTACCTATCGTCGCTCGTGGGACGGACAAGAGTTTCTCTTGCGATTGTCTATCTCTCGTATGCAGCCTCCGCGCTCTCAGTATCTCTTTCTATTTCTCTTTCTCTTTCTTCGAGGGACGCTCTTGTTAGCTACAAGTTCCGCGACCGGTGCGTTCGTTACACGCGAAAAGATATCATGGATACGGAACTCCCAGTACCTTATCTGGATCTAAGGCTGGACCTGCGTACTCGAGACGTGCATTTTAACGAAATCTATTGCCCATGAGTTTAGAAGCCGACATGCTGACGTGAATATGGGGATATTATACGTTACGTTGAGCATAATGAAACGCATTTTGCTTATTGCTTTCGTATTTTACGATAAGCCACGGGCAGTGCGTCTGTCCGAGTTTTTCCTACGTTTTTATCTACCTCTTATATGGTAGCACGAACGTCCGCGATTAACGTTCAAA
This sequence comes from Vespa crabro, assembly GCF_910589235.1. Taxonomy (NCBI): domain Eukaryota; kingdom Metazoa; phylum Arthropoda; class Insecta; order Hymenoptera; family Vespidae; genus Vespa; species Vespa crabro. The sequence goes on from NC_060963.1 coordinate 384,721, forward strand.
CGTCGAGCTTTAATTGACACCTTTCGAGATGTTCGATCGATCGTAACGAGAAAAGTAGATCGTTCGTTACGCGGACGAAAGCGTCCCTCAAAATCGAATAACTTGACTCGGAGAAGGTAGATGAGAATGAAAGATATGGAATTAGAAAGTTAATGCTTGAGAATTATATGTCAAAGATAAAAAGAGTATGATTAGCTCCTTTGATAAATGAATAATTTGTTTGGAGTATAATAGATGGACAATTTCATTGTAAACGAGGAAGAGAACTGAGGAACTTTGTTGCCTTGTTTGTCGAAACGTGCGTCATACTTACAGTTTTATTATTTCTGGGCAATTAGTAACGGAGAAAACCATATCGATGGAGCTTCGACCCTTTTCCGAGATGGAAAAATCGTGTCAACATTTCATACACGAAACCAAACATCAGCCACTTACTTTTTTACCAAGGATGTTTTACCAACCCTGCAGAGCCCATATGCACGCACGCGGTATTATAGTTCACAGATTTGTTCACGAAGGGTGAGCATCGAAAACGAGAGACAGAGAGAGAGAGCGAGAGAGAGAGAGAGAGATGAATAACGAATGGAGAGAGAAGGGAGGAGCATATGCTTCGCACTCATGGGGAATGTTTTATGGTCCCACCTGTGGGAAAACACTTACGAGTCAATTCTTCCATACGGTGGGAAAACTCATCGTCGATTTTCGCGATTCTCCGAGAACCCGTGTCATCTTTTGTTACGCTTCCTGAATGCTTCCTATTTACTCCCACGATGTATTCTCAATTTCATCGGCGTGAAAGCTGCAGGCATTCCCAGTAGCTGTGAGAATTTTGTCAGTAATAATTATTTATCGTCTGATTATGCGATTAACTATATAAGTTATCATTATCATATATTTCAAAGAAAGAGGAAAGGGAGAAAACATTTATGGTAAAGTTCCTCGAAGTCGTTGAATTATAGGACGCGCGAGCCAGACGTACAAATCTTCGTCCAAGTAGTTTCGGACGAACGACTAATCTTATCCAACTAACCAGTAATTAACGGTGAAATTAATCATTTCTATGCGTTCTTACATACGAGCTCGCTTTCTACGCCATCACTGAATCACCGTGTCTCGCCTTCTGTCGCCTCTGCTCGCTTTCAGACGAGAATGGATCGCGTTACGAGAGTCTTTAGACTAAGAGAAAAATTATCACGAGCAACGGAGTTAACTGCACGCTAATCATTTTTATCCTTCTTACGTATACGTTATCGAGACGTGCAAGTTGAAAATTTTAAGCTATCTTCTTACAGGACTATTCTTCACAGGACCATCGTAATCTTACAACATTATTGTCTACGTTAGGATCTAGGCGTATATAAGGACGATAGCGATAAATCATTGATTTCCAAGGCGATCGATGACTCCCGTGGCGCCAAATGCGCGCTACCTTATGCTCGCGCCACTTGCCGAGGCACGGATGGCCACACGCGTGCTCGAGCACGCATTGGCGCCTATTCGAAGAACGATAGGTACGCTTTGCCTTCCGAAGAACAAATGAAAGACTATGATCGGTTGACCGTTGTACGTATTCTCGTCTAGGGAGATCGAGTCACTTATTTACCGAACAAACAACTGAACGAAGTGTACTCGTGACTGTATAAGATGAAACAAAAAAAAAAAAGAAAGAAATGGTAAAGATTCTATTCGAATTGATCGACATGGTTCACGATAACATCGGAAAGATTATTCGATGATTAAAATATATTTCGTATTCATTAGTAGGTAGGCCATATTTTCAAAAATATTACGAAAAAAACTTTAAGAAGCGACGCCCATGAGAGAAAAAAGAGAAGGAGGAATCGAAAGCCCTGAAGATAAAGATAGGTATGGTAGGAGAATAGGACGTGCGGCAAGAGCGTATATCAGTCGGTGTCGCATGGTTTATGGTCGTGCGTGCCGGCGTCTAGAGGTTAGCGAATATCGTCGATAATTGATAGCCATGCGACGGATTTCGTTGAGCTTTCGCCATCGATAACGGGCTCTTTGGTTTCCCGTTTCTCGCTTCGTTCGCGGGAGAGAAAGAGAGAATTCCTTTCCTCTGCCAAAAGTGCGAAAAGAGAAGGGCAAAGTAGGCAGTGAAACGATAAAGAGTATAGAAGAGAGATGAAAGATTCCATCTTCAGAGTTCAGGGTCACTCGTCGTCGTTCTACGAAGAGAGAACGCGCTCTTCTGCCTGTAATAACTTGCTACACCCAACCAGATAGGATCTCGACAAATAGTAATGCTTACCTAGCGATACTCCTACGGAGGCGGCGGGATTTCGCATGCCTCCGTTCGGTCACGTGTTTCTACGTTACGTTTCTCGCATCGACGCCTCGGTAGCTGCAGCGGCAGAGAATTAACTTGGCCTCTTACATAAGGACGCAACTACATTTTCCACCTTGCGATCTTTCTCGTTCTTTCGAAATTTAATTGATCGTGAAAAATGTTTGTTTGTTTTCTTTCTTCACGGAGCAAAATATACATCTACGGATATCTGTCGCGGTCGATATTTTATCGATATGCAATCCCATCTGTACCGTACGCTCTCGATTTTCATCTTCCGCGACTGATTCTTCGAAGAAGCATAATATTTCTATATTATACTTTTATTATACCACGTTCTACGAGGAAACAAAGTACGAGCGACGGCGTTGGCGGAGGCAGCCTGATAGGTTCTATCTCTCGCTGAGGCGAATATCGTTATAAAGGTGAGGGAGAGAGGGCCGAGGGCGAGGTGGGGATAGGTTTTGTGCGCTCCGTCGATTACCGATACCGCCTTATTTATTGCTCCGTATTCGCGAAACGTGACGCCGGAGCCCCCGGTCTCGTAAAGTGCTGCTTCCAGTTCTGAGTCACTGGGTCCGGCGCGGAATTTTTGTCCAATCGGGAATGTCGATAGCTAGACGGTCGCCCTCTCGCGAGCTCCTTCGTTCGGCTCGAACGAATATAAGTCGCGCGGAGCGTAACATGCCGGATCGAGGGCGTACACGAGCGAGTCAGCACACAACGGTCCAAGGCACAGGAACGGAACGACAGTGCCGGCGATTGTCAAAGATAACGATACAATAAGTCTCTAATATTCGCTTCTCGCGAGCCTTGATTGGGCTTCGTTCCAAGTTCGCAAGTATATGGGATCCGCTGCGGTCGAAGCGGATTAGCTCTCGCCGCCAACAGATACGATCTCGATCGGAGCAACGCGCAATACTTTTCGATTCTTACGGAGGAATTTTTGTCGGGTCTCGTTAGCTCGCGATTTATGGCGACTCCCTTTCGGGATATATATCGGGAGGATGGATTTATGGAGAACGTTACGCGTCGAAGACGATTTATTCGCGACTTTCTTTTCTTCTTCTTCTTCTTCCTCCTCTCCTTCTCGCTTCTTTTTCCCCGCGCCAAAGTCGAGAAAGGTCGTAAATCAATTAGTTTAGAGAGGGAGAGATTCGCGTGATTTGCCCAGCGAAGCGCGCCAGAATGAAATTAACGGGCGCACGTATCTACGCACGTTTCTTACATTTTATTAAGACGTAAAAAGGTTGATTAACGAGTGAATCGTCGCGAAATCAGTCGCGCGTAGCGCCGCCGAAGCCAATCGATAGATAGAATGGTATCGGTGCCGCCGAGGAGAATGAAATAGAATGAGAAAGGACGCTTCGCTTTCGCAGGGCTATTAACGAAGAGGATTTTTTCATCGGTTTGTTCCTTGGAATACCGCGGCGTCGAGTCATTACTTGCTTCCACGTTGGAAAACACCTTTCATTGATAGTACGCGAGCGGACTCCCTTGGGTCGCATTGTTTGAGAGACCGGTTCGCGATTGAATTTATAATCCCATTAATTGGCCACGTTTCCGCGTGGCCCTTATAATTCAATTCGTTTCTTTCATACGATCGTACGAGAACTCCTCTTGCTTGCTCGATCCAAATCCAAAGATATTCCAGCTTGTGAGAATCGCTCGTATCTCTCGTACGTATTTATGTTAATCGTCTTATTATATCCGTATACTCGGTCCGTAATGTAGATAGGTACTTTTCAAACGAGTCCTGGTGATAGAAGCAGGTGCCCAAGGATCATCGATTCGAGATTTAAACTTTTCGATTTATTTTAACGCGTCGATATCGGAGCTCGTTCTACGTCACGATTCTCATCTTTCTTATCGCGATTCTAATTCTAAGCGCGTTAAATATTTCACCGGGTTCGTGCTTGCTCGAGAATAACTATGTTGCATCAGAGATCTTTTAAGGGGATCTGAAAGAAATCAACGAGCCGATTAAACGATTTGCGACAGTAAAATCGGTTCGGCCGATACGATCTCCCGATTTCGTTCAGACTTTTTCCAAAGCAATGTCTTTAATCAGAACATTTTACGGCCCGATTTGTATCTATTCTCGCTTATCACATACGTTATAATCCATAGTAGAGCGTGGAACTGAGCTAGTATGCGATAGTCCAGTTTCTACGTAGACTGGAAATCGAAAGACGAAATCGATTACAGCGGGATAATTCTGTTCGCGAGCGAGCGCTACCCTGATCGCGCCTAATCGATCTCGACCGAGATTGATTTTCCCTTTAACGCCGGGGAACGGTAATTATTCACGAAGCAATAAGCCTCAAATTCTTTCGGCGCTAATTAAATCTCCGAGATTGCTTAGAAGTCTGGCGTTTTCTCGATAGCGAGAAACGGCACGATCGCTTATTAGTATCTCGATAAGAATCTTTGTCAAAGCGATTAACAACGATCACGTTTTCATCAGGCGAACGGTGGTCATTTTCGTGAGAGTTAAGCGATCGCATGTCCAGATCTATCCGGTATAAACGATTTCTTCCAAATCCTCAGAGCAAAGAGCTACCTTTAGAGCGACTTACTATATTTAGAAACTTCCACGAAGAAATCGAGGAATCTAATAAATTCCGGGCGGAAGACATTAATGCAAGTCCACGATGGAGTACGTAGCACACCATAGCTGTACAACATCGACACGAACGGCAAGAACGAAGAGAAAAAGTATACAACGATATCCATGCGCGCGAGAGAGGCGAAGGACAGCTACGCCTCTCTCTCTCCCTTTCTCTAGGCGAAAACGAGATAGAAACGCGGCTATCAGAGAGACAGAGAGACAGAGAGAGAGAGAGAGAGAGAGAGAGAGAGACGGATAGGAGAACACGGGATCCGCTATCACGCGGGGGAGTAGTCGAGTAGTACTTACTCAAAGAGCAAGTCAACGGCGGCAGCTGGTTGGTAACTTACGAGCGTACGGCGATCTTCCAGCCGACTACTAATGGGACTAGTACTACCAGTATGGGACTCACCACCGAGGGCAGAGAGCTGCCCCTCGCACCCCGCCACTCCTTTCTCTCTCTCTCTCTCTCTCTCTTTCTTACTCCTACGTGACTATCTTAACGCTTCTACCTGTGCTCCGGATGAGAGAGACCGACCAGAGATACGCTCGCATAGATATCTCGTCGTCGATAACGATCTCGCCGGTGATTTCCTTCGAGCTTTCCATTCGGAATATCGCCTTCGTGGAAATATATCGGCGACGATGTCGAACGTGGGATCGTTTAAAGGATCTCGAAATAATCTCGAGTTCGACAAAATCTAATCGCTAACTTCTCTCCAAGGCACGACGAAAGACACGTTTCTTTTTTTACATTTCATTTTTCCATGCTCCTACGTAGGTCGATGAAATTTTGTAAAAAAGGGAGAATAAAAAATAACGACACGTTGTACCCTTGTCATCGAATAATCGTCCGACGATTTCGATAAGTTTCGTTACGCGCAAATTAGCGTACAACTGGTAGAGCAGAGAACCGGTCAGTTATTACCACGGTGTTGATCGTGCTGTGTACAAAGTAACGACCCGCGTGTACGTTAGCAAACTCGTATCGCGTCTTGAAATTATTATGGTAGCGCGATCGTGATATCTCGATGCACGGACGACGCGCATAGACGATACAGCTCTTCTTGCAAGGTAAGAGAGCATGGCTCTCGTGCGTGTTCTCCGCGTGTTTTCGAATGTGTGCGAGAAACATTGTGTGTGTGTGTGTGTGCGAGTCAGCACGAGACGCGGGCACACCCGCGCCCGAGGCACGCGCGAACACGCAACGCGTGCTATACGCGGCCACGGAACCGCAAGGTTAACGACAAGATCGAACACATTTAATTGCATTTTTTTTTCTCCTCTCCCGACGAAAAGACCGACGTCTTTTTCCTTTTCACGTTATTTAGTCGAATCTTATGAAACAATCTCACCGGTCGAAGGTAGTTGTAGCTGATTTGCAAACACGCGTTTACGACATTGATACGCAATAATAGTAAGGATCGTATAGTGGTAACGATTCGATCGTAAGGCCAAGGATTACGTGGCTCGAGGTACAGGTTCACGCGATATTCTAAGCGCGAGCTCGATCTCGTCGGGTCGTACATTAAAGCCTGCCGTGTTATCCGTCTCCGGTGAGCTGGCTCCTCTTCCTGTTCCAGCTGATCGTTCCCTTCGTCTCGTTCGCGCATCAGTCTCGGATATTTACACTCGTTCCCAACGATCAGATACACGCTGCGATCTAAGTGAACCTGTCACGAGAGTCTCATTAGATCTTCCAACGATTCCTTCGAATAATTCACGACGATGATCCGAGACGAATTTAATTCGCATTCCTGCCGATTGTATTATATCTCGACGAATTGAAGAAAAATCATTACGCGGCTCGACATTACGATCGGGGGGGGGGGGAAAGAAAGAGGAAGAAAAAGACACAGAGTAATTCGAAAGAACAAGGAACGATCCATCGATGTTCTTTCCTCGATCGTATCTCGGAACGAAATCGTCGTAGGCAGAACCATAGATTTAATCGTCCAACGTTATCCGTTTTCTCTCGAAGGCGTCCCTTCGTAAAAGCCAGTGGATCGTCCAGCTCGATCGGAGACACGGATCGTGCATATTCTCTCGTCGCTCAACATCCCACAAACGAATATATAACGACGAGCCTGAAAACGAATGTCTACGTCGCGAGACGACGTTCTCTCTCTCTCTCTCTCTCTCTTTCCCATTCGACTTCCTTCACTTCTTCTTCGTCCTGTGTCACGGAATAGCGGTGACCAAAAAGGACGATTAATCACGAACCCGGATAATTGATAAATTATACGAATTGAGGGCGGGGACACACGGACGTATAGCGATAGAGCGCATACATCTTTCTCTCTTTTTCTTTTTATCTCTCGTTCGACGATTATGAAGTCAGCTTACATACGAGCTAAGAGATATCACCACGGTTGATCTTTAACGCCAGCTTCGAAGGGAGCATTGAGGGAGGAGCGACACCAATGAGATGTAGTAGAATCTCGTACGAGATCGTGAACCCGTTATGTTACGCTTTGCGCTGGAAGATGTCAAACAAATTCGTATTTCAACGACTTTGATTTGCGCGCACGAAATAATCGTCGCGATGGCGATTGTACCTACCTACGTACATACGTGTGCACGTCTCGTACTTGATCTCTCGTGTAGCGAGTTTGCGCAGTGACAAGCCAAGAGGGGCAGGATTTATCGCGATTTAAGAACGGATTGCGACACGCGGCTTAATTACCATACACGAGGCGCCCGATTACGTGGCGGCATGACTCGAGCGCGCTCGTCGATTATCCTAAACGTCCTTAAATCAAATCGCCTTTTAAGCGGAGCGAGACTACGCGTATTATAACGTATGCTCGTGCAAGTATACGGTATGCACGTGTAAGTATAACGGTGGTGAGAGAAGAGAAGGGAAAGAAGGAGAGAGGAGTAGCACGAGTTCGGAGCGCACGAGCATCGCGGAATTTATCGTTCGGATCATCGCCGAGGTAAGAAGGTCGAGATTAACGGTGGTCGCGTCCAGTACGAAAATAAAACGCTCCTTAAAAAGGCTCTCACACCGCCTCTCGGAGTCGGCCTCCTCCTCCTCCTCCTCCTCCACCATCGGCTTCGAGCGAGCCACGAGCCTGCCGTGAAGCCGGCATGAAAAATGCTGCCAGCGACGAAACGTTTACAGGCGCGTGCTCCCTCTCTTCTCTCGGTTTCTCTTTCGTAACGCGCGTCGTTAAAGCGGATCGTCTCGTTTCGGTGGACTCGACGAAACGAGTCGACCCGACCGCCGACTGCAACCGACGACCCACCGACGAATCTCTCGTTCTCATATTTTTGATCGGAGCTCGCGGAACGTCTATCGACCTTCCGACCTTTCTCCATTTCCATACGTAGTCGCGATTCTCGAAATAACGAGTACCGAGCACAACATAAACGAAGCACTCTTGCTTTTACTCTTCTAGACTTGAACGCGCGCATAAAAGACGTACTCACTCCTCGAACGCCACCACTCTACGATATCTCTTGGTATTAATTCGTAACGCGCATCGTGCTCTTATCTCTCGGTACACTTTGCGGTGCCGATTAAAGAGCCGTGCGTCGAGTTGTCGCCTTCGTATACTTTGGCTCGCTTCTATCGTTCGCCGGCTCTCCCGAATCCATTGTTCGATAATGCGGTGTCGCTTAAATCGCGAGTCGCGCGAGTCTCGCGATTTCAGAACTCTATCGGAAGGGAGACGGGAAGGGGGAGGGGGAGAGGGAGAGGAGAGAAGAGAAAGAAAGAAGAGAAGGAGGGAGGCGCATACATTCCCAGACGGTCGGTGGTCTTGGCGCCCGCCTATCACCGGTAAACCGTGGCGAATAACTTATCGTGCGTGCGCGAGCGCGCGAAGCTGCCTTCGCGTAAATAAGAGAGAGAGAGAGAGAGAGAGAGAGAGAGAGAGAGAGAGAGAGAGAGACAAGGAAGGAACTCGATAGGAGACACCTCGAGGGATGCGGAGAGCACCCTTACCTCGATAGTGCGTGCGCGCACGACTCGCTCGCTTCTCTTACCTTTCCTATCTTCTACAGTCGCATTCTCGCGACACCCGGGGTTGCTCGGGCAGTTCCTTTTCGAGATTTGCGATACGAGCATGCCGGAGGACAGTCGAGAGATCTCTTTGCGCACTTTGGCCACTTCCACGCGCTCTACGATAGACTCCTTGCGGCTGAATAAAACGTTTTGTCTCTTTTCAAAGAGATTATTTCTATTCTCTTCCTCTTGTCTCCTCCTCGAGTGTTCTGGAAGCGAATTTATGATCGATTCGTTTGTTCTTATTTTTCGTGGGTCGCATCGACTCGCTCGATAACCGCAGAATCGATCGTAAATACTGTGCACTTCGTGGAATCTATTTCGTACATTTGTAGCGATGTAATTTATTATATTCTTTCTTCTGCTTTTTTTTCTTTTGCTTTTTTTCTCTTCCTCTTCCTTTTCTTTTTATTTTTCTTTTTTTTTTGTTTTTTTTTTTTCCTTTCTTTTTTATCGAGAAACATCCAGTTGAAAATGATACGGGATGGTAAAACGGTGGTCGACCATATCGCGAACCTATTTCTCTGCTTATCGACTCTCCATAGACCGCTAGCATAATTCCATGTATAGAAACGACATCTAAATCAACGAGGGAAACTGAATTATGGGTTATTCAAAAGTCAAAGATTTCTCACCCTTTCGAGGGTGCCAAGAGAGCAAACTGGCTTTCTTATTTGCCGCCCTATCGAGAAAAGTAAATGAAAGAGAAAGAGAGAGGCGATGGGTTCAATTCCATTTTCTCTGAGCGCACGCACAATGGACTACGTTGCGACACTAAGCGTTCATACCTACGTGGCCGCTGCGAATACGTTTTAACCGGCACGTTAATTTATTCTTGCCGCTTGCCTATCGAGGGCGACCGCAGTCGGAGTTCCACCGCCGATTCAGCGAAAAATCCACGTCGATCGGACGACACACAATGGGCCATTCAGAGAATGTGCAGCGCGTCGTCGAAACGGCGATACCTTCCTTCTAGTATCCAAGTCCTTCTTTTTTTTCCTTTTTCTTCTTTCTCTTTTTTTTTCTTTTGTTTTTTCTTTTTTTCGAAAAACTTTGGCCGATGCGTTACCTACGTGACCACGGGGCTCGTGGTATCGCCAGGTCATTATAGCAGTTTACATTTTATCGTTGGAATACTATTTCGTTGGAGGCAAGTGTTGATACAACGATCGCTTTACAGCTCTATATTATATCGCCTTTACAGCTTTATATTAGGTCTCATAACTTTTGTCGATTTAACGCGCGAAATTGTCCCTCTTCGAATAATTTATTATCGTTTCTTCAGAGAGCGATGTTGCGAAACGTTTCTCTGTACATATCGAACGAATACCAAAGAAGCTCTTTAAAGGATATAGCATCCGATCAATGTCTCCACACATGTCCAACGACGACGACCAATAAAATCTGGTATTTATATACCGAAAGAGCATTATAATTGGCGGCACAGGAGGTAGTACGGGTATCGGCAGTAGGCGATGTCTACAAGTGTAATCCATTAAGATGCGCCCACTTTGTTTCCTGTCGGTTAAGGAAGGCGCGTTTCACCAGCGAATCGAATTATGCCTTCGGACGCCTCCGATCCTTTCGGTTTTCAGATTTCCTTTCACGCGGCTTGCTTTGCTCGCTCGTAAATCCAACTTATTTGGCTGACACTGTTCGAGAAGCCGATAAATCGACTTTTACACGACTCGCACTACGACTTAAGCGCGTTTTAATCGAAAGCGATATACGTAAAATACGTAGATACTTTGGCTTTATTTACTTTTATAAAATCAAATCAATATAAAATTAGAACATTTCAAATTCATTTTCTCTTTAAATGAAATAATATACCACTAGGAACGGTTCATTTCTATGAAGTACGTAAATCAATTTGTCGGGATAACAAGATATAAAGTCATACTCACGTGGCACATTTTAAATCGCGCAAAAGGTAACAGGAGGATGTACCGAGGCTAATTTTTCAAAGTTTAAATCTCCATAATGGGTACGTTGCGTAACGGAGGAAGCATGCGATTTAGACGACCGCTCCTACGATTTAGGAATGAATTTCTCTCGAACGATCATCGACTCGTTTCCTGTATACACGTCGTATGTAACTACATACACGCATCTCTGCACAACGTACGAGCTACGTTCAACGTGCGTCAGCAGGAATCGCGTACCGTAAGTCGCCGCCGTACTACGTCTAACGTGGATGACTCGTTATTTTTACAATTATCGTGAATAATTTAAAAAGAAAAAAGACCAACACCGAGACATCGGTGTACATGAAGCAATCGATCGAAGCCCCGTACGAGTAAAATAAAGGGACAGGAAGGTGTGTCCACTGTGAAATAATTAAGTGTAGTCAACGGTGCGTGAGGCCGGTACGTAAGAGGATTCCTTTCCAACCTCGAACGCGAAGAGAGAAAGAGAGCAACGAAGGATGCCGATGAATGACAGCGGTGCGGTTCTCGTGTACGATGCGTGTAAAGCGTAATGTAAGCGAGGATAAGTGCGTACACGCAGGTTCAGGACGCATGTATTGCGCCGTACGAGCTAGCGTACGAGCGCGAGATGCTTCTCGGTGCCACAAAGTCGGCTCGAGCTTATAAAAGCGCACGGTTCCCGACGACGTTCACGTCGACGTCGACGATCGTCGCGATCCACGGTGGCCCATTTTCGTTCCTCTTACACGAAGGTTATTACCATTATTACCCACCGGCGATTACCATAACGGAGATGTTATTTAAATAAGCCGCGAAGAATCACGAGAGAGAGAGAGAGAGAGACAGAGACAGAGAGGGAATGCCGTCCGAGAAATAGATTCAGAATACGCGTTCATCTCTTTTTCCTTCTCTTTCAACATTCCGCTTTCAAATTTTCTCGCTAATTTTCTCGACCTTTGGAGTATCTATCGCTACCGCATACCACAACCGAGTGTTCCACGCGTGGGAGTTTGGCACGAAAAAAATTTCATCTCGATGCACTTGTTTCGAAAGTTAGAAAAGGAGAAGAGTAGGGTCGTTTGCATCTCGAATGGTGTAATTCGCGTTAAAGAGTATCGCGGTGCGAGGCAGAATCCTGGCGAACTCAGGAAAGCGTAAAATCGTGTAATTACGAAATTATAGATCGTCGCAGTCGTATAATCGGGAGAACGTAGGATTATTATCGAATCGGCGGTTGGAAGGTATCGCAAAGTCGTGAATTAAGGAAGCTTTTAAAACGGACAACGTCGTAAAAGAAACGAAAACGTTTACGATCGCGCACGACTGAGATAGGAGTTACGCGAGCGTGTACTCTCGTGGAGGGATTTAATTACCTGTTACCCGTAACAGGCGTCTCGGTTGTCTTCGACGGCATACGAGGACGACAATTTAAAAATCTTCGATCTCGGCGTACGTGTGTAAAAGTCAGGCTGCGTCGTCGTCGTCGTCGTCGTCGTCGAAGGAGAAGATAGGTATCGCGCATGTAACAAACAGACAAGGAGAGAGAGAGAGAGAGAGAGAGAGAGAGAGAAAGCGTGAGAGGGAAGGAGAGAGAAAGAGAGAGCTGACTCTTCGCGCCCGAGAGATTTCGTTCTATCGCGACTAATCGAGTCGGAGTAGAGAGCGAGGGACTCGATTGCGCCGTTTGTTGTTGCGTCTCTGCAGACGCAACGATGGGTGGCGAGTTTGAAGCGTCGTAATCAGCCGATCGTTAATAAAGTCGAGGAAGCGAGAAATTAGAGGTACCGATCCGTTCGCGAAACGATCCTTTCCCTCGCGAAACATCACGGTTCGCATTAATATTTCCCAGAAGCGTAACGATTCGCAAACGACCTGGAATATCGAAGAGAAGGAAGAATGAGAAAAAGAGGAGCATCCTTTAAACCGTTCGTTAGACGATCTATCCGATAATCGTAAATCGCCTTAATTTGTACCTCGAAAGTATGGTTATTGTTCGAGTAAACGAGGAACCCATCGGAAGGAAGGCGTGACCTTCTCGTTAGTTTCGTGCGGAGATTATCGTAAGACGGGGAAAGGGATAACGCGCATGGTTATCCCGCCGGTAAAGAAGTCAGAGAGCAAGGTTCCTTAGGAATGCATCGGAGATAAGAAGGAGCCACGCGAAGGAGAGAGCGCTATTCCATTCGTCTTGGTCAGGGCAAGCGTTAAGCGACTCCTACTCTCTTCGAGAGATCGCGCCGATGCATAAACGATTTATTTGAATTAATGAGCTCACCTCTTGTAGCCCAACCATCGCCCCGAAACTCCTCGATTCGATCTACGCCGCTCTGCGCTCGCCTCGTGACCATGGGGACCTTAATAGAGGCGCTCTCTCTCTCTCTTTCTCTCGCGGTACACACGCCCTCTCCTCCCTCGTCGTTAGACTACGTTTCCACGGTTAGAAAATCTCATTACCAACCACGTGTTCCTCCTCCTCCTTTTTCTTATTTCTATCCGTCTATCCATCTCCGTCTACTTCTGACTCTCTCTCTCTCTCTCTCTCTCTCTCTCTCTCTCTCTCTCTCTCTCTCTCTTTCTCTCTCTCTCTTGCTCCTGGAAGATAAAAGAGAAGGAGGAAAAGAGGGCGTTTAGGTCGTGAGAGGATTTTTCGCAGCGCAACCACCAATTAGCTCGCAGTTTTCCGTTACCGCCTAACGCCGCCTCTTAGAAAGTCGATTTAGCGCTCTCTCACCTTTTTCCCTTCCTTCCTCCTCTCTTCTTTAGATCTCGCGCTTCGAGCGAAAAGACTTGCGATAATGTTGCGCGAAATCGCGGAGATCGCATCGAACGATTCCAGAACTAAAACCTGCTCCATTCTGGCGTCGAAGTCGACGACGCCACCGCCTCTTGCGACACGCGTCGCGCGCCGTCCCGCGATCTAAGCCACCGATATGGGATTTATACTCGCCCGAGAGCGATAAATTGCCGATAAATCGACATGACTAGGATTCGACCTATTTATTACATTGCTATCAAGTGGGTTCCTCGGTGAACGCCCAATTATCGGATTCTTCCGTTAAAATGCGTTTTAAAAGATCACGAATAAATTGTAACTTGAAAAAGAATTTTCATATTTTCATATTATACCAGCATTAATATCAGTTCTTATATTTCACCTACTATAAAAATCGTTTACGTCGTACGCGATAACGATTTCAAAGTAATAGTTCTGTTTTGTTTTCGTGCTTTCGGTTTAGCGAGACGACGACGGTGCAGGTTTATGGTTTATGCGACAACATTTATTTTACGCGTCCCGTGCTCGCGATATGGTCACTCGGAACACTTTCGGTACGCCTACGCGCGCGAACGAGCGGGCGTGAAAAGTAACGTCGACCGGACGGTTTCGGTTTCCGGAAGTGTCGTATTTCGGCGAGCCGCGAGGCCTTCGAAATTCTGCGCGTCACGTACGCGCTTTCTTGCCTTCCTGTTTGCTTGCTTGCATGCCTGCCTGCCTGCCTGCCTGCATGCCTGCGTGCATGCCTGCGCTTACCTGACGATTATTTTCATTGTCTCTCGAGTCATTGGTCCGAGCATCGCTTGTGACCGACTCGAATCAACGAAGTTGCCTCGACAATGTCAAAATGTTATCCATCCAAATCTGAGAGCAGAACGAGTCTAGTTATAACTACCGAATGATATTATAATCGATATCTCGCGAAACGCGTTACGCCTCGTATATCTAACTGGCACGACGCGAGAACATAAGCGTGTACGTCGATTATGACAGTCGTCAATCTTTCTCTCGTACGAGTCTCGCAATAAAGTCTCGATTATTAATTCTAACCAGAGTACGACGTATTTGCATACGCTCGAAGGACGATGGACGTAACGGAGTCCGAGGTTTCAGGTGAGTAGCAGCTGCGGGAGAGCGTGGGTGATCGCTCGAGCGAAAAGAGGAGAGGAGACTAATGTTTTTTTAAATCATTACGTGGCCGTCGTCGCGCGCGCGCATCTCGATTAGCCGATCACAATGTGTACGAAGGCCATAGATCAATGGATCGAATCGATGGGATCTTCGCCGGGAACCCGTAATTGGATCGATCGGACGATCGAGCAATGACGAATGATCCGGTCGGTTTCGAAGTGTCCGTAATGGGGTCTCCCGGAGTTATTAAGAGTCTATACGTCAATCCGCACTCCTTTAAGGTCCATTAATTTCGTTTACGATCCCCGTTACACGTAGTTCGCCCGCTGGATTCCATGTTAATATTTGGACCACAAAAGAAGCAACTACCTCTCGAAATGAATCATAACGAGTACCGAGAGACCGTGTCACGAAGATAAGATTATCGTTTCGAAACGACTGCATTTATGTTCAAGAACGAAAGTACCGCTCTTCGCCGCGGAAAATAATCAAAATTTCACATCTTAATAATCCCTGATAAATCCACGAGGAGAGAAGGTAGGATCGATCTAACGGCACTCTAACGCGCACGACCTTCGATATTCTTAGATAAAAGGACGAGAGGCGCGTTCGAGCGAAGAGGAGAAAAACATCGGCGCGAAAAAGCGACGAGAAAGATATCTGGTTTGTCCGAAAATCGTTTCTCTTTCAGCTCGATGGGTCCATGCGGGCGCAGAGGTGGGGCTCCGAGAACACGCCACCATGGCGGACACGTCGGGCAATGTGTCGTACGTGGGGGAGTCAATGGCGGTCAATGGCACGAGCGAGCTCGATCAGGTCCACCAGGAGCAACATCTCACCGGCTGGCATAGCAGGCGGCACCTGGACCGGACTTAACTTGGCTCGGCGAATACTGAACACCGTTAACTCCGCTTCACACCGAAAATCGATCGATCGGTTCAAAAAATTAACCATCGATATTTATTACGATAGACCGGAGATACGATCTTAAGTAGATGCGACAAAATTAATAGCAATTTTCATACGAGCACACGTTACTCGATTTTTCAAGGAAATCGAAATCACTGGAATGTCTGCCAGCGGAACCGTTCACGATTACGCACGCATTACGCTCGTTCTTTTTTTTTTTTTTTTTTTCGTGGACCAAGCAAAGATTCAAATTGAGAGAGAAAGTGCACTTTTTCTTTTTTCTTTTCTTTTCTTTTTTCTTTTTCTTTTCAGATACCATATCGGTCGGTGATTAATCGATCCCTTTGTGGCGCAAAGTAAGCGGACATCGGCGACCGTGTTAACAAATTCTCAGTCCGACAAGAACCGGTCATTAGTCCGGTGTGAAGGTCGCCTAAGGCGACACTGGCCGGGTCCAGAAGCATCGCCGCTTCATGCTTCCGAGAACATTACCGGCCGTGATAATCGGCGCATTCATCTCCACTCCCGGGAGATCCTGGCTCTGGTGTTTTCGTCGATAATGCTCCCTCTCCTTTCCTCTCCTCTCCCCGATCATCTTATTGATCTTCCTTCCACGTGAGCAACCATTTTTAGGGCCGACGACGTATGAACTATTCCAACGAGTCGAATCTAAATGATAGCAGATTAAAATAAATATATTTCAGAAACGGAAGAACGAAAAGCGCTCGTAAGCGTCTAGAAAAAGGGAGCGCTAGGAGCCAAAGTTCCAAAATTTCAAGAGCCGTAGACGGCCTCGCTGGGAGTCGTATATCACCGATCTTATCGTTGGTGGGCTCCGCTATGGGTCTACTACGCTGCGAAACTTTAGATCGACGACTCGGCGAACACGCAGGACGCTCGCGTGTCAATAATTGTTCGTTCGTGCGGTAAGACGGTATTAATGGAGGCTACCTAGGTGCCGGGGGCCTCGCGCGTGCTGCCGCTTTTGCCTTCGAATTATTCTAATGTCATGATAGCAATGCTTCTGCGGTCGGTGCGCGCATTTAGCACGATTTATCGGCGCCTTCGATACGTCCGTGTGTCTGTAATAGCGCGATGCGTGAAGGGTAGAACGGAGACTTGCTGCCGGTTGCATCGATTAATCGTTTGCTCCTGGAAGGTCGCTCTGCCAACACCCGCGAGCACGAGCGAAAGATAACGACGATTCTATGCCGAGCAAACAGCGAGCAAATGAGACGATTTATTAATGTTGTAGCCATGAGTTCTCCGCGTTCGATTTTTTGTTTTTCAAGGTAAGAAATTTTTCAATGCGACTGAATTAGATCGCTCGTAATTAAAACGTTAGAAATTCCACTTGGAATTTTGTCCTTTAGAATCATATTTCCTTAGGAATTAGGAAATTTAACGAATTTTATTCTATTCGGGGAATGATCCGTCTATCGCGATCTTGACTCTCGGCTTTAAAAATGCACGTTTGCCGATCGATGAAATCCCATACCTGAATCGTTTTCAACGTATCCCAGCTAGCCGGAGAATAGCAGCTGACGGAGCTTGGCACACTTCCCGGAGCAGCCACGACTAGAAAAGCGAAGAAGAAGCGTCTTTATGCGTCGAAGACATTGTCCTCGGTCTCCTACTGAGGATAGAACAAACGTGGCGCGACGTGCACCTGAATCGTTCTCCGATCGTGATCCTGTCTTTGCCGTAAAACTCGAGGATAGCTTTACGTTTCCATGAAGAAGAAGATCGAGAAATATATCGCGAATACTTGAGATTTCTTATCGATTAACCAAGATCCGCTAGATAAAATCGATTCACTTTTTATTTGAAGATCTTTCAATATCGTCTTTCGATAATGTCGTAGAGACTCGCGCGGTTTCAAACCGACTACCTCAAAAAGTCGACCTAAATTGGGAAACGAATATGGGAGAAGAAGATAGATTCGCCGAAACGTTACGCAAGAAGATCCGTTGGATCTAAACGCGTATAGCGGAGAGATATATCCAGGTAGAGATATCCGAAACGGTTCGTCAGGATTTCCTGCGTCGTAAGAAAAAAGTCGTCGCTCGAGCGAGTGGGGCATGAAAATCTCGGGAAGGATATTCCCCGCTTCCCTTGTTCCTTTTAAACTTTAAAAGCGACCGGTCTCTATGTACACACATACGCACGTATATAGAGGATATATGGATATATACGTATGTATATGCATACGTACATGCGTATATATATATATATATATATATACCCGGTGCACATGCATCTTCGGTGGAAGGCCGGTACATGGCTTGGCATCGTCAAAGACGCAACCTCGTGGGCCTTAGCTCGATTCCATTCAAGATCGTACCTCGTGTAGGCACTTTGTGAAGCGCGAGCACAATGAAGGTAGCCGAGCCGAAAGGTACCTGCCGTCCGTGTATATACATTCGACGCTCTGGACACCTGCACGCAAGGAGACTTTTGATTTTTGTGTGCCTGCTACCACAGCACCTTGGCAAATTTGTCATTCCCTCGGCAACAGGATGCCGAGGAGACACTGAAGATGTCGCGACGTCTGCTCCTAAAGAAGAGGAAGAAGCACAAGAAGAAGAGTCGTCTTTCTTTGTGCCTTCTCGCGAGACGTTAACAACTCTTTCGGTCGTCCTGTACCACGAACCGAACCGGTGATGTTCATATGACGTTCGAGAAAGTTGAAAAAGCAAAACGACTACAACTGTTCGCCAGAAGCCACGCTCTACGAATAAAAAATCGACTCGGTTTTCTAAGAATCATCGTTATTTTCCAGGGCTGCTTTAAAATCGATTATTTTATATACTTTCATCACCTGGCGCAAAGTAATCCTCGCGATCGATATTCGATAAAGAAGGAATTTAAAAACTTACAGAAGGAGAGAGAGGCGCAAGCTGCGAACCGGCAAAACTGCGCAGATAGGTCATCGGAGGAACGTAACCGCCTAATCCTTTTGGGACTCTTGGGCAGAGTCAATGGTACGGGACACGTGATAGGGAAAGGGGAACAATAAGGATAGAGCTAACCGGAAGGTTGTGCGTACACGTGAACTCGCGTCGCGTTATAACAAGTCCTTCGACCGAATGCTTCGCAAGGTAAAACGTCGTATATGCCGACATTAACTGAATCCGAGCAAACACGAGTCGAAATACCATCTCCTTTTTTCTTCTTCTTCTTCTTCTTCTTCTTCTTCTTTCTCTCCGTCTCTCTTTCTATCTTTCTCCGTACCAGCTGTTCGAATCCAAACAGGAGACTACGTTCCCCAAAGGTCCGACCCTCCTCGAGAAAACGGTAGTGTGGGTGCCTGAAAATAAAAAGGAAGCGTGGCCTCGCGAAACGGTACCCTGGCTTTTTTCAATGGAACTCGTGCTACCTTGAATTCGCGCCTAGCTTCGTACGTAGATAGGTATTCGGAAACCTTGATCGAGAACGAATCAGATATCCTACTTCTTTTTGTGTCCTACTTTTTTAAAGAGAATTTATATATATATATATATATATATACCGGGTACAGTTATTTATCGACTCCCACTTTTCTTTGCGGGATCAAAGGATCCTTCGATTCCATAAAATTCTCGTAAATTTTACTTCGTTTGCTTCGTCAAGTTCTCCGGTAACATCGCCGCCTATGACATCGGATCGCGATGCTTGTCGAGCGAGGTGAGATGACGTTGATACGAATGCGAGGCCGCGATCTCCTTATAATGGGAGTAACCGAGTCGAAGAATGCAGATCGACCCTGAACCTCTCTCTCCCTGTGCCACGGCAAAGATCAAGGTGGTCCAGAAAACGCGACGACGTTGACGACGGACGGATCGTACAAACATTTTCACAATTATGCAATTTCAACTTGTTGCTTCTGTTGCTCGTTGACTGTTATTGAGATACATTGATTTACCAGTATGTAGGTGTACCTCGTAGATTTTCACTCGGTTATAAATCGACATCTACGTCGTTCAACTTGGCTAACGTCGTGAAAAATCGATTAATAAAAATTGAATCACCATCGTCGTCATCGCCGTTGTTGTGGTTCAATAATCCTGATGGACGTCGCGATAGCATTAGCGTCATAACGCTCGGCACTCCTCTCTAGCAACGTCGACGTCTTCGCGAGCAAGAGCAAAGGATGAAAGGAATGAAGAGAGCAGAGGACGGACAAGGAAAAAAGGGAAGGCCGGCCGTGCGTCGGCCCCTGTAACTCGATACTACACCCGGTAACGCGGTTTTATACATCACCACGAAAAAAGCAACAGATAAAGTCGAAAGAGGAGTGCCCGAAGCGCATCAACCTCGACGTTCCGCCGTTCTAACGATTCTCTGTCGCGAGAAATCAACTGGAAAGAAGTTACGTATGTAGCTGCTCATCGTAACTCTGTGGCATCGTTATTTCCAACGTTATTTCGACAAACTTTGAGATTATATAGGGACGAAGGAGAGAAATATATTTCGAATGTAAAAAAAGGCAGTCATCCCAACGGATAGGTTTACCAGGCTCTATGATAATAGGGATAACAGGTATCGGAGTTACCTAAAGCGTAATTCATTTGTTGCATCGACTTTGGGAGCGAGCGTGAATGACGACGATAGGTAGAGAATCCTAGGTAACGTTGAAATACCATAGCTGAACGGAGAGGAGAACCAGGTGCTAGCGCGGGGCGCGTGTCCAGGTTGGGGTAGGGGCAGGTGGGCCCCCTGCATTGTCAATCTCTGCCTTTCTGTACCTCGTGCCTGCTTGCTCGGCTGGCTTGCCTACTAGTTCTCTGCTTACCAGGCCTACCGCGTATATGGCCCGAGCCACGCACACTCAAAAGACTCTCCCCGTTTTCAAGTGTGTGCGTACATATTCGATTCACGTACGCAGCAAACTTTCAGGGGGTGCAACTATCACATAATGAGGATGTATGTGGCAGAAGAGGGGTTGCTAAGGGAGAGAGAGAGAGAGAGAGAGAGAGAAACTAACCTCGCCTCACCTAGTCGAACGAGCACACTCTCTTCCATTGTACGTGAAAAAGGCAGGTGATGAGAACGGTCGCTACCACGCGACTTCCATCGATGGTTCTCATTCCGTCCTTTGACCTTCGCTCGACGACTACACTTCAAACTTTTACCAAAATGTTCGAATCCTTTCAAAAAAATCATATTCGCTTAATCGTACAGATAAGTTTGATAAGCGTCTTCTCCGAGAAAATATATACGTGAAATAATTGATTTTGAAAACCGTCGAGAGAAAATAAGAGAGAATACGTAAGCGAATGAAAGAATCGATGTGTAATGTTACAAGGATCGATCGTGAATCGCGGAACAAGAGCGAGGGCTCTTCCCCCACTTCGTATCGATACTCGAAAAAGGGCACGTGCCATCAGCTGTCTTCGTCACGGCTCTGGACCGCAGCTGGAGTGGAGGATCTACGCAATGACAATAAACGAACGAGCAGATCCTGGTCAAGCGGCTATTGCCAAAAACCGTATGAATTCTTTATGTCGCGGTGGATTTTACGCACCATGGTACACGGTGTATAGGCTGACCGATCGTTAGGCGGTTTGGATCTTTTTAGAAAAGACAAAAAAAAACTCTTTTCCCATAAAGAAAAATAAATCTTCATCGATATAATATATTATATATAATATTTTAATGCAAGTATAACCGGATCGTTCGGAAAGATTGTACGGACAATTGGATATGTATTTTCTTATAAGAGAGAACGGATTTGCGTGGCATTTAGTTCCGGAGACCATAAACGCGTATACGTAAATCCTGAAAACAGGTCGTGGTGCAACGAAGGTTTCTTGGGACAAAGTGAAATCTCTTGGGAGAAAAAGAATAAAACCGCCTCCATTTATTTCTGTTCGTGTTGTGTCTTTTCTTTTTCTCTCGGTCTCTCTCTCTCTCTCTCTCTCTCTCTCTCTCTCTCTCTCAGTCTCTTAAAACTTTCGTCTCGGCTAGTACACGGGGGTGGTATCACGCGAGACGAAAAGCTTGAATCCGAGAAAACGCAGTAAATCTGCGCGCAAAGAAGCGACAATGCGATCCGACTCGGAAGCGTGGCAAGATCAACGCAGATCAGTGAGACCGCCGTCTTGGCGTGGCCAATGAGATTACGTTCTTCTGAGCCGGCTCCAGCTATCCGCTCGTTCACTCTTGCGGTTCCCGTTCTCGCATTCGCGTGAAAACAATTCGACGAAAAGAAAGACCCTTTTTCAG
Organism: Vespa crabro; assembly: GCF_910589235.1. Lineage (NCBI taxonomy): Eukaryota > Metazoa > Arthropoda > Insecta > Hymenoptera > Vespidae > Vespa > Vespa crabro. The sequence goes on from NC_060963.1 coordinate 406,603, forward strand.
TTTCTTTGAAAAATAAAAAGGAGTGAAAAGAGATGGTCGTAAACTTCGTCGAGCATCTTATTTATCTTATCTTACCGGATGAATTAAAGGAATCATCAAAAGGCATAAAGAGGGGGGGGGCGAGGGAAGGGGAAGCCGATATTTTTCCTTTTGAAAATGTATTATCATTGCCCTTTTGAAAGAGCATCGTAGACACCCTGAGAAATCTATTCTGGTTTCTAGCTGGCCATATAAGTATCGACGTGACTCTAACGAAGCGAAATACCGGATAAGTAAAGGAGGATAAAAAAAATCTTAGAATTGTTTAGAACGGTTAGATCTCTTTGGTTCGATATTCGCAAGTGGAAGCACAGTCTTGCTTTTTACTCTCTCTTTTTTTTCCTCTCTCTTGAAGAAACATAATAGCGTCAATTTAAACACCGAGACAACACCGCGCAAGACAATCCTACTATCGGCGCCACCGTAATAGTCAAACATAGGCTCTGAGAAGAATCGTTGTTGCGTGCTCGTGATCGCGTGCTTGCGTCTAGCCGACAAAACCGCTTTAAGGTTCACCCATAAGCGGAAGAGCTGGACGTACACAACGCCTTCTTCCCGTTCCGATATACGATCTCTTGCTGGAAGAAAATAGAAGGAGAGAAAAAAGTAGTAAAATTTCAATGGTATTAAGATTTAACGGGGCAACCGATCCGGCGGTTTATATATAAAATCTATATTTTCGCATACGGAGGAGTACGTTTCCACAGATTTAACCTAAGAGATTTAATCTTCGGAACGAATCGAAGTGAAAGTGGATATAGTCGAATGTTAGTACTACCTTCGATTCTATTCTCGAGAACGTGGCGAACTAAAGATAAGGATCTCTTTTTCTCGATAGCATCTCGTCGAGATATCCCTCGGGAGCCGATTGGGAACGCGCAGCAGGTTGGAGAAAGGATTCGCGTAATACGTGACAATCGATTGCGTCAACGAATCTTTGCGAGAGAATGCCCTTTATTCTTTGGCGCGGATTAAGCTCGAGTCGACTCCGATAGGGAAGGTGTCACGGACACGTTAATGGAGCGATCAATCGATCAGAATGCGATCAGGCACGTGTGTACGGTCCTTAACGGCGGCCTCGCGAACCTAAGTGACTGGGGGCCTCTGGATTCGCAGCGTTACTCTCTCCTCTCGCGATGGTGGCAACTCTCTTTGCCGGCTGAAGCTGATCGGGGCCGCTACCATGGTAGCGCACGTTGACCTAATACGCTTCCCGGCTATCAATCATAGCCGCGTGTCCGCCACCACCGCCAAAGACTTTCTTGTATAACGAGATCGCGTCTAACATCGAATGTGGGAAAGCTTGCAAGTACGATCGTAAAGACGAATGACCACCATTAGTTTCAAACATCACGGATGTTGAAATTATTTTGACCGACGACAATATCGCGACCCATATTCTGCAACGTCCAGCCAGATAGAAATTCTATCCATAACGAGACACGTCCTTTTCGATATTCAACCGAGCAATTAGATAAAACGATAATGTCAGTCACATGGCCGTGGCAAGGAGGTTACAGGTAAACAGTTTTACGATGTCGGAAGTAAAAGTCGAGAGAAGGAAATCGACTTGCTAACGCGTTTATTAATTTATTATCTAACATAGTCTTAAACGTACCTTACGACGTATCCACTCGTTCTTTCTAGTCGTCTGGTAACAACTTGTACGGACGTTAAAGCAAACGATACTTATGTAAGGGACCGTCGAGTCCGGTGTAATGCATGCTGACCCAAAATTCTACTTCGTGGCTATTAATCATATCTATGGGAGTGGACGACTTTCTCGCATAACACGACAAAGCCATCTAGCCTGGTAGCCAAGGAGGTGTACAATTCAATCGGCATAAGAACACGGTAGGAATGGGACGATTGCCAACGGAAATCTCGATTTCCTTGCACTGACCCCCGTGAAGCCGTGATCACAAAAGGCGGTTAGGGCTGGGCGGTGTAAGGCTAAGGTGATTACAAATCTTCTTGCGTGCGCGCCCATTCTCGAGTGCCCAGGTGCAGGAAGAACAATAATGAGTCCGGCTTATATGCCCATGGAGGTTGTGATGTAGATACTTTAGAGTTCCGGACCGGAGTTTGCGCGTACATACGGGCTGCATTTCTCTTTTCTCCTTCTCTTTCTTCTTCTTCTTCTTCTTCTTCTTCTTCTTTTAAATTCGTCCTATGTCGGCCCGAAGGAAACGAAGAAACGCCTTCTCCCCCCGCCTCTTCTTCCAAGGAAGAATCAAAGTACTTACGCCAATCAAGCTGGGTGCTAATAGAAACGAATATACCCGCTTTCGTGCTTACCTGTCGTCGTTGGTTTCGTCGTTAGATCAAATTAGGGCCGAAGAAAAGGGTGGAATAGAGAGAAAGAGTCTCGCTTCGTTCCTGAAGAAGGCCACTTCAGGTTTTTCTCTTGGAGCGAACAAGAGGGGCCCCGCTCGTGAGAATCGAGCCCGTCGAGTGCCGTCCTTCTCTTAGCGATTACTACTCTTGCGAGGCTACTTCCCCCGTTCGATCGACCAATTCCTTATTAACTACCACTCTTAACAGTGTATTCTACTTTAGAAACGAGCATATATTATTCTTTGCTTTGCATCGATGAATAGACTCCGAACGCACGATGGACGTCAGTATTCTTTTCGTAGGATAACTTTTAACGGACTTTTAAAGTTTCGAATTTCCGGTAAGACTCATTGTTAATTATTCATCGCTAATTAGTGGAATAACGAAGGCATAATGCGTTTATAAAACTTTCTTTTTTTACCATATTCAACGTGTACACGAATGTGTACCAATTGTATGCGAGGCAGCCCTTAAGAAAGACCGCTTGCATGGAAGAGAATCACAAAACGATTTTAACCGTTAGAGTCCGATGCATTTGGCATCGTTGGGGAGATCATCGAAAGATTCCACCATCGAGGGGGTAACCGTTTAGTCGGAGGGGAGAACTTTAGCATCGTACCGATACACGGACAGATGCGCGTATATACATCTTGCATCCATTGGCACTTTTATCGCACATGTTCCAACAAGCGCGTATGTATTCGCCATATTGGTAATGCGAGCTACACCTTACGTATTGTATGAGCGAGAAAAAGATTAACGAAATTAATTTCTTCAAAAACTTCAATAATTACCGAGAATAGGACAAAACGTAGCGAAAAGCGCAACACGTAGGGCAAACGTACATCGTAATCCGCAGGCTCCCTAAATAACGTCGCATTAAAGGTTGCGTCGGCGATTATAAAACCGTTAAAAGCATTGAGGGAGATTGAAAATATCATCGAAGCCCGAGTATCAATGGGGAGGTCTTTGGACAGCCTACTGTGGCCTTCGAGGAGAGGCGGGGAGGATTGGGTGGCGATGCACGTAAAACGCGGACAGATGCCATTGCACCTTTTAGGTCCATCGACGCACGCGCTCTCTCTCTCTCTCTCTCTCTCTCTCTTTCACACATGCACACACATGCTCGGTCGGTGTGGTTGCCGGTTCTGGCACAATGCCAATCTATCGCCCTCGCGGCATCCCTCTCTCTCTCTTTCGCAGATTCCAGCAGATGCTGGCACAGTGTACGGGGCTAAAGGGACGAAAAGAAGAGAAGAGTAGAGAAGGGGAGAAGAGGGCTTTGCTAGTTTTGTCTAGGAGGGGTTGAGTTTCGTGCTTACAATGAGTCGCACGGGCAGGTGTGGATTCCCCTTCGGCCGTTCGTGACGGGCGCGTGCCCCACACGAGCGGGGGCGGGCTCGAAGCGCTCTCCCTCTCCTTTTCTTTCGTCTTCTCTTCCTAGCTCTTCCTCGAGAGGAGAGAACCCTACGAACGTCTTCGAAGGGATGCTCTTTCGTCTTTGGGATAGGAGGAGGAGGAGGAGGAGGAGGAGGCTGCTGTTGCTGCTGCTGACGACCGGAAGACCTTGGCGGAAAGACGTCACGTGCGGCCCTTGCATCCGATTACCATTTTGAAAGAACACGACGAGGAGACTTCTTGCTTCGAAGAGGGTTAGAAGTAGAACCGTATGTAGGTACGATCATGTACGTCGATAGGCGTACACCTTTGTACGTATGCGTGTAGGAAAAAAGAAATGCAACCTCCTGTCGATCGATCGTCGTTTACTACCGTAGTCGCTGGCTTTGGAACTTCTTGAAGGGCGGCATTAGAAGCACGCCAAGCCCTTTCTTTTTATCTTTCTCTATCGTTTAGGGCCCACCCCAAGAAGCAGTACCACCGGATATATCAGGATATATGAGTTGTTACGCACGGCGTTGCTCGTTATTCTCGTTAGAAATGCCCTTTTGTCGGGCAAAAGGCGTGTACCTACCACGTGTCTATTTTCCTTCTTTCATCCTTTTTTATTTCTTCCTTTTCTCTTCCAAACTTCTTCCATTTCATTCGAAACTCCAGGTTCGATCGAAGAAACGCGCGCACCCCTTCTCGAATATCTCAACGGTCATCTCGGCAACGAGAGTTCGAAGGATGGATGCCGGGGTGAAGGCATGTGTGTACGAAGAATAATAAGGGTAGAGAAGAGAAACGTCCATGTGCTCTTTCGCGGAACGCTCACGTTCCCCTTTCGTTTGAGATTTCAAAACGGACGCGTGCCATCGACGCTAAAAGTCGTTCCAGGACGAAGAAACAGAAGGGCGAGCTTAGGATGAAAATAGATCGAGTGGCGCGGGAGGATTCTCTACCTCTTCTACGAAAGAGAAAAACATTAAGGTTTCCCTTGAAATGTGTTTCTTTCCCTTTCGATTAACTTCCAAGATTTATAACCGGAAAGAAAATTTCCTAGGTAAAATGTTTTTTACGTTCTCAAAGGACACTTTTCTTGAACGCACGTTACGTATCGATAATGTCGGTTACGAAGGAAACTCGTTTGTCCAGCGGAAAGAAACAAAAGATCGCCGCTTCCTGCGGTCAAGTGCAGCCGCCTTCGAGACGAAGTAGTTTGCTAATAAGGACCGGCAAAAATGGAACAGCCGGTGCTCAGGATCGTGTTACAGGATCGTACAGAAATTCAAAAGTGCTTCTCTCTCCTCTCCAAACAGACAACCGCGTTCTTTCTTTTTCCCTTCTTCACGGTGATACGCTTCGAAGGAAACGTTTCTTAAGGAAAGAAGAAATTTGTTTTACGACTTTTCTACGAATTTTCGACGACAATTGGACGATACGATGAATCTACGAATGATAGTAGAAACGTTACCGAAACGTTTCTCTTCTTTTTTTTTTTTTTTTTTTTTTTTTTTTCTTTGTCGTAGATCCGAATGATCGAAAAAAGATCCGTCGAAGAGTTAAGATTCGCCATAACGAGAAAAGATTTCTTAGGCAGGAGCAGATGTCGCTTTATCGAAAGGTACATCTCTCTTCGTGACAACCCTCTCCTTTTCGAAGAGCCACCCTCTCGAGAAGACGGAACGGAGATCGGTATTGTAATCCACAAGAACAAAACCAACTGGAGGCATGTTCGTTCGAGGAGAAAAAGAATAGGCATCTCGGATGTCTGCATCCGGTTGGTCATTTCCGGCACGCGCGAAGACACGTGGCCTTATTGCCCCCTGCCGTTGTACTATTAGCGACTAGCCCCTTCCACGAGGATCCATCTCAGAGGGGAGAAAAGTATTTTCTTTTAAGGACCCACAAAAATTAGAAACCATCCTGTCACTAAACACGATCCGAAGAAATCCTCTTGGATCTTGGCCACTCGAAGATGAGATCTGACCGCGCCCTCGTCCGGACTAAAATATTATTCGAAACGTTGCTATCCAGTCCTTTTTATGAATAGTTTCGAAGAAATAATATCGTGAGCTTTTTGGATGGAGCGATCCTTTAAGAAATTATTATTTAGAAGGATGGAAAAGAGAATGAAAAAGAAAAAAATCGTAGTAGGAGTGAAAAAATCGATTAACGTAGAAGATGAACCAAGAGAAGAAAGAGGGGATGAGATACTTTTAAAGATCCTCTTTTTATGAGGAATCTGTGTTCGTATCGGTGGGTACACTTGTGCTTGCCGTTTGCGCAAGGCATTCCGCACTTGCCGCGTTCTCCTTCGTCCTTATACGGTACGCGTAGCATGAATGGTCGACGGACTTGAATAGAGAAGATTTCACAAAGAAGCGGCCAAAGAAACCGACAAAGGAGCCTGGTACTTCTTTTGTCGTGGAGGGTCTCGCAGTCGAGGTGACACAGAGAGCATAGATAGAAAGAGTCGGTGAGTCTGCCAGGATTCCTCTGCCGTCCTGAAGATCGAGAGACGGAATCTCGTTCTCCCTGGAACGCGATCATCGTGCAGCCACAAAATGCCGTCCCGCTGCCTTCGCGTAGAATTTTCTTCGGCGAACTAGCGAGAGAAAAAGGGAGAAGGAACGATGTTCTTTGAATAAAGGCGGAAGAAATGTGTGGACAGGTGAGGGGATGACGGCCCCCATTGATTCGCCTACGAATTTTTGCATCTGTCCCCGTGGTTTGATCTTCGGACCTACTTTTCCGAGAAGCGTGCCACGAGATTCGATCCTCGTCTTTTAAAGAATCTTCGATCTTTCAGGGAGGTATTTTCTATATACCTATCCCTATACCCTGTCGTTCCGACGAACGCCGAGACTACCATGATATTTTTCCACAAGAAGGATGGAAAAAGTTTATTAATCTCGTGGTAATTGTACGAGGGCTCTACAATAAATGGTACTACTTGACGCTTCGAGACGGACAGACGGACGAGACAATACGATGCGAGTGAACGCGGCCTGAATAATTTCCGGAAGAGGCCGATGCCTCCGGTCTTCGACCACGACTCCTTTCTTCCGGCCGGAGGCAAGGGCAATGAATGAAGTTTCGCGACAATGCAAATTCACCCCCAAGAAAAGGGTTGCAATTAGAGCGCACGCGCATTGGCCCTTCGAGTGTCGCGCGCGTGCATCTGCTCCGCATCTGCGGACAGATGCGTCGTCCTCTCTCTCCGTCTCTCTCTTTCTCTCTTCTGACGCACGAGAGAGACGACAGACGAGTCGAGATGAGAGAAAGAGAAAGAGAGAGAGAGAGAGAGAGAGAACGTCGACTCGTTCGGGAGACCGCCTCGACGAATGCCCGGAAATGAAATTCTAAACACCCTCTCCTAAACCTTCATCTTCCTTCTCTTTCTTTCCAGCTCTCTCTTCTTTCATATTTTGAACAATACCAAAAAGAAATTGACTGTACAACGTGCGAGCTTATGGGCGGTGCAACGATCGCGCGTTTCACGAGGATGAAGTTACCACATAGTCTCTTTCTCTTTTTTATTATTTTTTATTTCCATCGTAGGATACACGCGAAGGCGTTGACACGGAAGCTTTCTCAAATTCGCAAGAGGCAATCTTTGGCAGCTGAAAGACGTGGAATCGCATTTTGTATCGATGCTCGTAGCGAATGCAAAAAGTATTTCTCACAAAGTCTCATTGGGTGAACATCTGCGATCGACACCCGCTAAATCGATTTACACGTCCTTTTATTATTTATATCACAAAGTAAAAATTAGGTTTTTCGATAAATTTAAGAAGATAGGTATCTTATTTATCGATTTGAGACGTTAATAATTGCCTTCTACGCACCCTTCGTGAATGACGCGCGAAGAGTTTAATGACAGACGTGAAAGCTGTAAGTGCCCGGTTGAAAGGATCGAATGACCGACTAATTAAAGTGAATCTATGTAGTATATCAACGGTTTTAGTGGACCCGACGCTGTAAAAGTGATACCTTAAATACAGCCTCCTAACTTCTTCTCACGCGATTGAGTCGTTGGTACGCGTTAAGACGAAACTGGCGTTTTGCTGGCGTGTAATTAAACGTCGTACGTCAAGTATTCGAATACTCGAAGAATATTCCTCGCATCGTTTCTTATTTCAATGTTCGATCAACTTCTCTCGAGATCTATTCGTGGTGACGAAAGTTTGGAAATAATTTACAGTTTCTAGTATTATTTTTAGAAAAAGGGACACTCCAGAATTGGAGTAGAATTGGAGAAGGGTGCGCGACGAGAACTCCTACTTTCGCCGACGAACTCGAGATTTTCGACAAAACATCAACACACTCGCCTCTTCCTCGAATTTTCTTTGAGCCGCCGACAACGACGGCGTTTATGTTCGCAAAGAAAGTAATTCTTCGCCGTACAGAAATAGAGTCTTCCGATATGGAAAATCTTTTTCCTGTTTGTTCCTTCATTTTTAGATAAAAGGGCAAAAAAAAAACCAAATACACTTTACGAACTTTCTTCGACTACTATGGATTCCAAACGAGACGGCAAATAGTTACTTTTACTTATTTTTCCTATTGGGTAATTAAAGATCAAGATATTTACGCGTGAATCAACAAATTCGAAAGCAAAGCCAAACTTTAATTACCTTGGAAATTATCTATCGGATCTGGTCGAAATTAAAACGGTATCAAAGGGTCATTTAATTTCACGGCAATAATTCTTGGAGCGTGGAGGCACTTACCAGTTAAATATTTTTCCAACCATAGTAATAGGCAATAGGCCGAAAACTTTATAAGGCAGATGGCACGAAAGTACCTACTCACTCCTAAAAACACATGCTCTTAGGCCACGTGGTCCGCGGTTACACCCATGGGTGACGGTCCAACCCCCGTCTTGCGTATGCTTACATGACGCGGATAAACATGCTCTCTCTCTCTCTCTCTCTCTCTCTCTCTCTCTCTCTCCCTCCTTATCGTTCTCCGCACGAGGCGAACCGATTCAATCTTCCTAATGGCATCGTGTTCCTTGCCACGGGCTAATACGATGTATCATGCACCCTAATGGCCAATGGACTGGTACCTGATTATTTTGACCGAGACGATGCGTGGGCCGGCAGGTGGTGAACTCTATCTTCCCTTCTTTCTCTCTCTCTCTCTCTCTCTATATATATATATATATATATTTCTTCGACGTCGCAGTAGGTGAGATCTATTTAATAAAAACGTTTTGTTTGCCGAATAATCGATAACCAACGTGATATTTTGTTTCACGGCTTTCCATTCGAGAAAATACAAGCGAGGTATTTAATACGAATGAATAGGGAAAAGGTAAAAGGGTTGCTCATTTTTGGTAGACAAAGAATCGGTCAAAAAAGAGACGTAGAATCAATAAGATTTGATTTACAAGATCCAACAAAGTGATGGCGGTCTTTTTTACGGTCGATCACGCCCCCGAGCGTTGAGCCTAATTGACACCGACGTAACTGGCACCTTGACTGCCTCGAAGGGCTTCTCCATCACGGTCCTCTCGACGTTCCAACGTTTCGCTCGCGGTGTCGAGCTACGATTGTGAGACTAAAGACCGGTTTCGTAATCGGTTTTAAAGGCGCTTCGACCCTCCTTTTTCTCCTCCTTCTCCACACCTTATGCCCTTAGTCACGAACCATTCGCATTTCCTGCGAAAAGTTCTAACTCTAATACAATTGTCTATGAGCCAATCGTCGTTAAAGTCAATTGTGGCGATCAATACGTATTGGAAAAAAAAGTAGGCGATTGGAAGAATGTGGCGCGCGCATGTTGTAAACACGCGTAACGTAGATAAGAGCGGATGATGTCCTTCAAAAATTCTTTGAGATAGAATAAGGACAGAAGGAGAATGGGAGAAAGGAAGGAAGGAAGGAAGGAAGAAAAAACCGACCTGCGCTCTCGAATCTTTATCCCGAGATCTCGCTCGTATCGTCTCTAAACAAGGACTAATCCGAAAGCACGACAAACGGATACGATAAAAATATCATGGATGGTTTTACGTAGAGAGCACGTCCCGTTGTACGTGCTTGAGGGTAAAAGCCGTGATAACGAACAAACAAAACCGGTTTGTGATAAACAGCGTCATACAACAGGTCGGAGGACTCATTGACAAATACGACGACCGAAAAACGTGTTCCGTCAAGCGACAGAGATTGACGCGTCCAAAAGCGAAAATCAAGTACAAAGTGTAAAAGTCAACGAGTTTGGACAAAATCGTATTTTTCTCTTTGCCTGTTGATAAAAACTAATAAAAAAATTGTCACGTTACAGTTATAATAAAATCAGCATTATTTTCTAATAGTAACGATAGATGTTTCGTCGAACGGTAACGGTGCTTCTACGTTGCCGTCGATATGATCGGAGATAGCGTTATTTGCCAATTTGGCAGGTGACAAAGTAGGTGACGCGTCGGTGAGGATCGCGTATATAGCGACAGCACACCTTGTGGCATTTGTAAATATAGAGCGGATCCCATGAGAATCGGCATAGATAATGCGAGGGAAACTTTGTGCATACACGTAACGTGCGTCGGAATCTTTATCTCTTAGCGATATCGAGCAAGCATCGTTCGGATATCGGTGAACGTGAGATAAGGCGAAGGAAGGGAGTTTCCTGCGAACGCTTCCCAATGCGACGCCTCTTTCGATACCGTCCTATTCTCTCATTCTTCTAAGTATAATTACAAATATCAATCTTCAAAGATATTGAAAAACTAAATTTACGATCGGGGTCGGGACAAATTAGTCATAGTCGCGTCGATAACGATCTTAATCCGCGGGATAAATTAAAAGAAAAAAGAAAAAAAGAAAAAAAAAGAAAAGTAGAGTATCGATGAACGTTTAACACGTTTTATACTACGGCTTATTTACGAGCTTGGTGACGCGGCAATAGGGAACCGTCTCGCGGCCGAGGCGCGAAGGGGCATCGAATATCGTTAGAAACCAATGCCTGGGAATTTTAACGTCAAGCAGATTAAACGCGATAATACGGACTATTATTACGCGCGGCCCTCGTATGATGTATATTGCGGTTTCGTCATTGAAAAAAATCTATAATCCTCGCCTCGCGCTAGACGCTCGGTGTAAAGATATGCCACTGTGTATAATAGCTCAATGTTTCTAATAACCGGTTTCGACCATTTAACTAATGCGTGTATTAAACGATCGGACTTTCGATAGCACTGTCTCTGGAGGTACTCGCAACTATCCGATCGCGGAACGAACCTGACTTACCGATTCCAATTTTCAAAGACCCCATTTTATCGAACGCCTTTCTGTCTCACTTCGTCCATTGTTTCCACGAGACAATATGCTCTAGCGAGAAATGATTTTTTCGTATTGATCTCTAGCGAGATAAAAATTCGCATCGTTTAGATGAATATCGATTTGTTACTTTTATGCATAACGTCTATTCATTCCAACTGACAGTTCCGTAAGGTGAAACAATTCTACTTATATCGCTGATAAATCGATTGCAATCGAATGTCCTTTGTCTTGTTCATTGAAACTCGTTTTAATGTAGGTATTAAAAAAAAAAAAGCAAGACAGAAAAAAAAGACAAGAAGAAGCAGTAAGAACATACGAATCGATCGATTCCAGTGTCATCGATACGTACATTCAAAGATGCTAGCTAAAACCACAAGGTTTACTACCCTCCTCTTTGTGATTTCAACCGCAACCAGCTATCTTCTCACCTTTCCTCTCGCTGTTTGTTCTCTAACCGCAAGATTGAGCGCATTAATCCCGGCTCATCGTTGGTCTCTCTACCGGTCGGCGTACCTCGTTTGGCAAGAAACAGGATAAAGCGTTTAAAAGAGGAGAGGGATAGAGATAAAGAGAGAGAGAGAGAGAGAGAGAGAGAGACGCGCTACGATGTTTCGTCGTCGATGGCTCCAAAAATGTTGATCCTAATCTCCGTCTGGTACGGATAAAATACACGTGCGCTCGTGCTAACATTGGCATTAACCGTAAAACCGCAGACTTAATATTTACTTCGGTCCATTTTATGACCCACCATCGTATATTTAAGTTCTCTAATGACCCTGCCCGGACAGAGGGCTCTTCATCGACGTGGTTTTCTTCGGTGGCGCATTAGAATTCAAATCGATATATATATATATATATATATATATATATATATATATATATACATACATACATACATACATATATATATATTTATACAAATTCCAAGATCGTTAGAATTCGCTGATTCCAGCAGCGAAATTTTCGGAATCCTTGCAAATTAGACGGTTCCCCTGTAGAACTTCTAAAAACTCGAATTATCGAGCAATTTACATTCGTTTATCGATCCTTGCGAAATGGTACAATTCTCAAACGTCCGTTGAAGATAATCGAATCTTGTTAGAAAAGTATTCATTATAAAAGGTGTCGATAATCGTTTCGAATCATCAGCGTTTCGATATTTTGTCGAAGTGCACTGGTGCACGACCGTACGTGACGAGCGAATAATTCACGGGAATGACAGCTTCGGTATTTATCGATCAGGCTCGATAACGCACAGTCGCGTTTGACGCTCGTGAGACTTTTATCGCGCGGCATGTGCTCGAAACCTCGACAAAAATACTACTGTTCTGCAGCCCTATCGACGAAGAAAGGTATATAAAGGCATCACTGTAAAACGACGAAACGTGCTCGAACGAGATCGGCGATTCCAATAAACGAGCCTTGTTTGCGCGAGTTTAGTCCTTTACGACGGCCCAATTTTTCTCCAACGGCTTCCTCGATCACGCTCTCTTTGTCACGATCCTAACTCCCGGAACTCGATGCTTTCGGAGGACGTTGAACCGACTTTTATGATATTTTTTCATGCCTCGCGATATTCTCGTTCAGCGCGTGCACGCGCCAGGAAATATTTGAAAAATGAAGTATCAGGCCAACTTTGTTCTTTTTCTTCTCTCTATCCAAGTATTCGATCTAACAAAGAGGATCAATTTCGTAAAATGTATTTTATCGTTTCCTTTAGAATATAACGAGAGAAAAAGATCGAGGATTTGGATCAGATAAAAGCATTTTATCTGTTATATCATTCGGATACTCAGAATAATAGACTCGATCTATCGAAAACAGTGCGGTGATCGTCCGGATTAATTAAGCTCCGTTTGTTCGCGAACACGTTCGATCTCGTTTACGAAGAATCACGAAGGAAACGGCATTACGTTATTTAGAACGGTCTCTCGGCATAGCCGAGGTCGGTACCAGGAGCGCTCCGCCAAAGGAAGATGATGGATCGTTGGCATTAGATAGGACGTTGGTCTTTCATGAGAAACGTCGGTCAACCGGACTGATACACGAGGCGCGTCTTAATAATGCCATTGAGAATTTGACGAGTACGTAATATGTTTCGCGAGTAAAGTCGAAGAAATTGAGGAAATTTTCCCATCTTCTCGGTCGTTTAAATAAATGAAAAATAAAAATAGCCAAAAAAATTCGATAGATCAAAGCCATCCTTCCGAGCACGTCGCATCGTTAGATTCTTTTTAATAAAATACATTACTCCTCTTCGTATTAATCAGGTTGGAAATATAAATCAAAGGAAGGACCGTGAGCGTGAACGCGGAAATATGCTAATACTTGGGCAGACGGATGGCAAGGCAAACAAAGATTTCACACGAAACTTAGGGAGAACTCGGCAGCTCTTTCTTGTTTTTACGTCGTCGCTCTCTCTCCCTTTCTCCCTCCCTCCCTCCCTCTCACTCACTCTCTCGCTCTCTCGTCGACGCGCAACTCGGTTGCATATCGTGGTACAAAGAACTGGTTGGTTGCTTCGTAGAAACGAGAGGAAGACTGGTCTGGCTCGAGAACTAGACGCGACGGTTGCTGCTCTACCATGCCGACTTCTTCTTCTTCTTCTTCTGCTTCTTCTACTTCGGCCGTTTTTCTCTGCATATCCGGCTAGTGACAAAATGAAGTTGGTCCCGTGATTGGGTAGTGCAACATTGGTTCTCGGCTCACGCAGACCTTCCCTCCTTTTCCATCTATTCTTTTCTCTACTTTGTTGACGTTCCTACCGACACAGTCATCTTCGTTTTTAGCTTTCACCATCCCTCGGAAGAACGTGTCACTGTTCCCTTTTACCCTTTGAAATTTACATTTCAAGCTCGACAACGACAACCACGACCGCGGGACACCTCTTTGTCTTCCGCGAGCGAGGCGTCGCAGCGAGATGAGAGGTATCATCGTCGTCGCTAAGAGCTAAAAGAGAGGAAGAGAGAGAGAGAGGAAGGGTGCTGGAAGAAGCCTAAGACGAGACAAGGACCGGTCGGAAACGCAAAGCGGAAAAAGGTGAGAGACTGGGAGAAAAGTTGAAGGGATAACGCGCATTAGGGGTCGTTATAATGGGCCAGTGAGTGTCTTCGCAGGCACAGGTGACTGTGGGAATGACCGTTGAGGCTTAGACAGGTTGAGGCTGGTCCCTTCGAAAGACCGTTAGACGTGTGAAAAACGTATACGATAATCCGTGCAGGCATTACTTTTACGAAGGAGTCTTACGCCAAATTAAATTGTTTTTTGCTTTTTTCCAATTTTCAAACGATAGAAATGATTTTTACTTCCAAGAAGAATAATATCGATTTAACGTATCCTTAATAATACTTTTCCATATCGTGCCTGATGTATAGGCTCGGTAAAATCACAATAAAGAAGGATGGAGTAAGGTTACGAGTGCATCTGCTCGCGGCATAGCCGTGGGTGTTGGTGGCCAGGTGTCGGGAACTTTTCCAAACGATCATCGTCTTATACGATTCAGTGGCGCGTTAATTGATCGGTCGCGCCGTCGATCGTCGTGCTGCCCAGAAGGGACGGCGCCTATTCTCTCTCTCTCTCTCTCTCTCTCTCTCTCTCTCTCTCTCTCTCTCTCTCTCTCTTCCCCTCTCTCCTCCTTTCCTCTGCATTAGAAGGAGCAATGGACGGATGTGACTGGAAGGATCGGCGATTTGACTCGCGAGCAGAATTTGTTTGGCCTCGTTAAACGAGCGTGCACCGGAAAGCCGGCGTTGTTTTTGATTTCACGGTTTAAAATATCCTTCTCTTTCAGGATACCCACCGCAAAGAAAGGCTCGTCAAACGTTCTCGTTCAAAGGATCGACGAGCAAGAAAAAAGGAAAAAGAAAAAAGAAGAGAACACGTGAGAAGCAGAAAACGGAACTCGTAGTCTATCGCATTTACAATCTTCTAAGAAGCTTTCGTAAGAGAGTTTAAGCAAGATCTAGGAGCTGAAAAGCCACGAAGTACGAGAGCGATATCGTTGGCAGTAGCATTTCGGAAGGCAATCGCGATTTTACTACGACACGTTACGTTATCCTTTAGGTCTTTCTAAAGGCCCCTTTAAAAACGATTTAACAGATTGGCCGATTTGCGTCTGGCCGATAGTTTACGCGAGCGTACGGTGTGTGTTTTCGAGATAGCTACCGTGACAGCTGAACGAGACCACGAGACAGGAGGAGGAGGAGAGTACGTAAGTACCTACGTACACGTAAATTTAACGTTCTCTCGCGTGACACAGTGCCATAGTTTGGCGTGTCAGCGAGTATAAGCTAACCGAAGTTAGCGCGAGAGAGTGTCCAGGCAATTAGGAGCGCCGGTACCGCGGAATTCAAGAAAGCTTACCTCTCTCGAATAGACTCGAGGCGAGCAACAACGGGGCACCCAAAGAGTGTACACTCGTTGCCGTGAGCACGTGCGCGCGCACACACAAAAGAGAGATAGAGAGAGAGAGAGAGAGAGAGAGAGAGAGAGAGAGATAAGGCGGCGATTAGAGGTTCAGCATTCGGATCGCGCTTCAATGAGGTGGAACCGGGCGCATTGTCGCCCGTAAATTACGTGAATTTTCTTGCAATATCGCCGTAGGCCAACGATACGAGGCGCCGGCTCGTCCAGACTCGCCGGCTCTCTTTCCCTCTTTCTTTTCTAAGCGTGCGCACGTGCGACGTAACTTCACCTGATCGCGAGTGCTCGTAATTAAACGACGAAACTCGACCCTCCGAGATTTCACTCTTTTTCAACGCTTCGTTGAGTTTATTAAATAAATCATCGAACAAGAACCGGCCGTGGAGGAAAACGTAGAAACATAGCTGTATTAATATCATGCGATATCTTTATCTTTTTAATTAAGTGATTTTTTGAAATATATCTAATCTAAAAAATACTTCGATAATTACACAATTACTTCTCGATATATTTAACGTAGCAAATACAAAACGTTATCGAGGAGTCGTTTAATAATTTCTCCGATTTGATCCGCTGTTATGTTGGGTGCGGAAACGCGTGGTCGTCGATGGGTCTCCACGTAACGTAGAAAATATTCGTCGACTTTGTGATCAGCCTGTGGAACGATCAAAGACAACAGGTTTAACGCTATACGTTTCGGCGAAACATAATTTTCGCCGTCTGATGCAACGTCGGTCACTGGCAATAATCGTGCAAGATTTATCTCGACTGCACGCGCACCGCCAATAACAACGAGTCAATAATAACTCGTACTACGACTAATCGGCCGACCGATATCCTTCCATTTCTCTTCTCTCCTTGATTGGTAGATACACAGACGTATGAGTATCGATAAGGAGAATATAATTGTAGGCTCGCACCTCGATCGACCTGAAACTCAGTTTGCGAATCGATCGATAGATCGATCGGTCTTTCGTACAAATCATTCGTGATACTTTCGTTTCCTATCCGACTTCCCTTCCTTGCGTTTCTCCTTGCGTAGACCCAACAAAGCGATAACGGTATCGTAGAAATCGCTTAGGAATTCTTTATCGACTAAACTATTTATGTAAGTTTGATCCTTGTAATCAACGTTACTCACATACATGCATATATATATACATATACATATATATATATATATATATATACATGCAAATTGAATGAGAAAGATCGGGACGAGGGATTTGGAAAGTGAAATCAAAACAAACTGTCCGTCTTTCGATCGTCCTAGTACGGTTTATCGAGTATTAGATATACAATCGTTGTGTCGTAGCGTTAACTCGAGAAGAATATAAACACGAACGAACGAAGAACGTTCGATATAAAGCGTCGCAGATCGTGGGACCAAATTGCATCGGGGCGATTAATAATCCCAAGAGAGAAAGGACGGGGAAGGGCGGTCGATGACAAAGAGAAGCACGAGTAAGTAAACGATCAAGGCGACAGTCCCACGAGCATTGTGTACACACGGTGTCGCGTTAGTTGGCAAGTGGCAGACACGGTGGGTTCATTAAGAACGCATTCCAGGGTGTCCCCGAGTCTCTCTCTCTCTCTCTCTCTCTCTCTCTCTCTCTCTGTCCTAGCACTTATCTCGCTATAACCACTCACTTACGGCGCCGCACTGTCCCGAGCGGCGAAGAGAGCGGTTCAGACTCCTTCCTCCTCCTTCGAACGCTTCTCCACTCTCCTACGCACGTGTGTTTACGCTCGCGACTAGAACTTTGAACGGTCGAACGCGAGCGTCAAGTCGATAGATCTATCATGATCTCGGTGAAAGAAATTACGTAACTCGGAGTAACTAGTATTATCTATATACATTGATTTTTGCAGATATCGTTTCTACAGATTCGAATATATATATACATATACATATATACATACGTATATATTTAATAATTTAAAGGATATTTTTCTTTTATAAGATCATGCACGTAATCGTGACGTAACGTGCAAGAATCTTTCGTATCTCGTGGACCCTTTCCCTTTTTCAATCCACCTATTAATTTGCCTTTCTCTCTTTCTGATTCGAATCTCCGCGATGGCGGGACCCGTTAGTCACTACTCTTGGGCCTTCTCGACGGTTTTTTATTTTTCTTTCTTTTTTTTCATCGTCCGATTTTCGCAATAACAATTTCACCCGTGGTCGCACGCACGTACGCAACTCGCGCGCACTCGCATGATCGAACTCCCGGCCATTGTCTCTCGTGCGCTTGGAGAAAGTGTGACCCTAATAGCTGGGGGAATGATTAGAGGAATCGCGCTGCTCCAATCGCCATACGCCATCGCACCCACTCGCCCAAACACGAACTCGAAACTCGTCGAGACTTTTCTTTTATCGTAGCGGCGATCACCATGTTCTATCTCCATCGATATTCTTGCAAAGGACTCTTTACGAACGATATCGCTCCTAACAGCTATATATATATATATCGGATCTTTAGAGTTTTTTCAGACTATTCCGAAGATATTATAATTCATTAACACCTTGTATATTTTCGAGTTCGAACGAATCATAACTCGCTTTCCTTATCGGGACTGCACGCGAGTAAAAATTCGTAAAATCGTATACTAGTCGTACTTTAAAATTACGAATCGTTTCCGATCGTAAGTCGAACGTGTTTGGACGTCGAAAATAGGGAGAGAGCAAAGTTTAAACGAGTCTCTCCATGCGCCGAATGCATAAACGTATTAACATATGAATTTCCGATAAGTATTCCAGGATATAAAGCAGGCGAGATACGCGTAGCGTATAACTAATGTCCGTGTCTAGTAGTAGCATGCGCTACTCGAGCATGCACATGAAAGTCGTCTCGGATAATCTGAACGCGAGAGAGGCATAGGAAGGCGGCGGTGGCGGCGGCGGCGGCGGCGGAGGAGGAGGAGAAAGAAAAGGAGGAGGAAAAGAAGAAGAAGGAAGGAGCGGATGATGGGACTCGTCTTTTAAACCATGATGCTAATTAATTAAAACGAGCGGCCGACAGTTGCGTAAGGAGGAGGTCCGGTAGTAGCTTCTCACCGGTGTTCTAAGCAGTCACGTTATATCGGTAGAGGAGGATCGAGATTATTTATTTAATGTATTCCCGGCAGGGACCACCGACCGGCAGAGAGCAGTAGGGTGCACCAGCTACCCATCCGCGAGCTCACGCACTAATTTCGTTTTCGGACGTATCGCTGAGAGAAAGAGGAAGAAAGAGAGAGCGCAAAGACGCTCCAGGTAATAAAGCGTAACACGTTTTCCCTTCATTTTTTCCTGCCATTTCTTCTCTCAAGGAGCTTCTAATATCTCTCTGTGAATTTGCATCGAGCGTGATATCCATTTGAAATGAAAAATCTTGCGACAATTATTTATCCCTCTCTTTCGAAATGTCGCGAAGCCATATATTTCGACGTTGAGAAGTTGAATCGATTTCAAAGTGAACAACATTAAGAAGAAAAGATATCGTGTGCACACGAGTCCGACGCATCGTCGAGCTTATTTTAAACCCAAACTACTCTCTTCGCTCGTAACAAGACCGCGGCGTGGTTGTTCGCGAATATTCAAACGAATCGGAGAACTGTCCGACATCGTCATATCGTACGATCCTTTGCATGTCCTTTGATAAGAAGCCAATAACTCCAATGGTACCAAGAGAGAGAGAGAGAGAGAGAGAGAGAGAGAGAATAAGAAATGCAGCGCGTTTTGCTACCTGTCGAGGTCGCCCCTTTGGGGCCATTGGGCTATCTCTCTTGAAGAGAGCAGAGAACGGAGGTGGAGGAAAAGAAGGTGAATAGATAGATGCACTGAGAGTATGAGGAGAACGACACACGCACGAGGAACGATAGAAGCGAGAAAAGGGAAAATAAGAAAGAAGAAAGTGCAACGTTGGAGAGCAAGCGAGATAGATGGATAGATAGGGAATGAGAGAGAGAGAGAGAGAGAGGTAGCCCATAAACGGTGCGGAACGGCGACGGACGATCCGCGGAGAGAGGATGGGTAGCACGGTAGTTGGCGGGCCGCGTTGACGGCAGCATTTTTTAAAGCAGATGATATCGGCCCCCGGGGGACCAAAGACTAATGCGTCGAGATGGCGGCAGTAAATCAAACGAGAATTCCAGGTCGTATACGTAAGGATGTTTATGCTCGCTAGCGAGCGCGAGCGGCCCTTCGTCGTCGTCGTACTCTTCTTCGTCTTCTTCTTCTTTTCCTCCTCCTTCTTCTTCTCCTCCTCCATCTTCTTCTTCTCCTCTTTCTTCTCCGTTTCCATTTCTTCTTATTCTTCATCATGCTCCCTCTTTCCTCTTCGTGGTACGGACCGACCCGTCGGAGATTTACTTTCTACCGAGGCCGCGCTCGAATCGAGGAGATAAGTGTTGCTTCGCCTCGCGCGATAAAATATTAACCGCGGCATGGGTACGCCCGATGCTCCATTTTGTTGAGCAGGCTGAAGAGGTAGATAGATTCGTGGATACGGGATCGGCCGGTTTGGAATCGAGTGCTTTTTTTTTTTTATTATTATTATTATTATTATTATTTCTCGAAGGAAGCTCGCACATCTTTATTATCGATGAAAGAAAGCTCGGAGATTTCTCTTCCCGTTAATCTTATGGAATTATAATCGTAATATATATATATATATATATATATATATATATAACCGTTAAATATTTATATTGCAAATTATTTATATAGCATTAATCCTAAAGAAAAAGATATGGATTTCAAAAGAGATATTCTTTTTCTATTTCGAAAAGGATTTGTTCATTTAAGAACAAGGAATACGCGGCGTCATCAAAGCGCGAGGAAGCATTCGAACTCCTTTCAGTAAGGCTTTTAAAGGAACTAAAATCTGTTTTCCTTACAAACAATCGAAACGATACTCGCGTCGACGGTAGCACGTCCGGCACTTCCTTTGTACGTAGTCTCGTGCGATCGTCTTGTGGATAGACAGGAAAGAGTTTAAAACCCGGTTTCTCTCCTCCTCACCCTCTTCTTCTCGCACTCGCCCTCTCCGCCCCCCTTTTATCTCGAAATTTTTCTCCGTGAACAACGACGAGCGAGCTGAATCGGTCCCGAACGTGCTCGACCGGTCAGAGATCGTCTTAGAGCCGCGATCATGTGAGAAAATGGTTTCCTCGTGCACTCCGATTCTTCTTCTTCTTCTTCTACTTCTTCCTCTACTTCTTTAAGAAACGGATTCGTAAGGGAGCGAGAGAATGAGAGAAAAGGAGAGGAGATTCCGTCGTCTTTTCTTTTCTCGACATTAGTCGAGACTTCCAACGCCGTGAAGACGTCCCTGAATCGGCAACAGGTCCGGTTTCCTTCTTCTCTACCTTCTCTCTTCCTCTCCTTCGCTCGAAGAGGAACGACTCATTGTACCGCCGACGAGATGCGTGTACGCCTTGTCGACGCTGATTATGAACGCACCCGTAAGCTTCGTCGGCATCGTGCTAACACGACGACGAGCGAAAGACGCGCTGCTGCCCAGGGTCGTTCAACCCTAAACGGCCTGCTCGAGGACTTTTTTCTTCCATCCCTTTCTCTCTCTCTCTCTCTCTAGCTCGCTCGGTCGCTCTTGCTCTCTTTATTCCCCCTTTTCCTCTTTTCTTCTTGGGGGTAGAACACGGGCATATCTCGCGATCGAGCGAGCAAGCTCGCAGGTTCGACGCGAACGATCTCAAAGATGAAACGAATTTCGCTCGGTCATCGGCACGTCTCGATGAGACGCGAGAGATCTTATCGCGAGTTATCGCGTGGCACGTCTTTTTCAACGATTCGACGAAGCACTTTGATATTTCCATTCCAATTATAATAATCCTTGCCGTAATCGCAGAAGAAAACGATAAAAGTATCGTAAATGGTATAGACTTTAGGAAAGAAAAAGTAACCCGACATCGTGTTCTCGTTGCCTGCAACGGAGATCTCATTTCGCGTAACAAATCATCCCGACAGAAAAATAAACGATAAGAAATTACGGGCGGACCAACGGGTGGCGTATTAGTCTCGTTCCAATTCCCAACCGATAAATCGTTGAAATTTCGAAGCGCGACGCGTAACGGAGTTGGCTAGTGGTATACTTGTTGAATGTAGATACTTATACTTATGGTACGTATGAGCGTGTTCACGCGGGACGAAAAGTTTTCTGGCTCTGGACACAGCCGCAAAATGGCCTCAGGGCGTCTTCGGCATTGTTATCAAGTAGTACGCCGTGCTTGGTTCGGACCTGTATCGGATTGAGATAGCTGCTCGGTCTGTCTGTCGCAAGAGTGAAAGTCTATTCGACTCGATATAAGAGCTCAATTGAAATTAATTTAATTAAGCAAGCTCCTTCGTTCATCGAACGACATCGACGACGACGACGACGACGACGACAACAGCGTAGTTGGAAGAAACTCGAGGTAGCGAGTCTCAGGACAACGGAAAGATTGTTCGAGCATGAACGGTACGGCAATAAGCGATAGGGTTGGAATCGCAGGCATTCGCTTCGTCTATTCGTTCAGATAAGGATATTATCGCTTGGATTTCGTATACTTGTAAAATCAAGAATAGATAAACGTCACTCTAGTTTTTCCTGATCGTTCGTTCGATATATATATATATATATATATATATAGTAATATGGAAGAATTTGATAGCGATCGTAAATGCTTTGAAACAATTTGTAGGTCATTGTTGAACTTTAAGTTTTTTTATGGAAGAACGCGTGAGGTCTCGTAGAAATCTTGGTTCGAATCGGCAGGGACTCCTGGTTTTCGTTTGTTTTCGTTCGTGACCGAAAAAGAAACGAAGTCACATCCCGAAAATATAAAAGTCAGAGGGGTTGTGATTCATAGGGCGCGCTTAGCGTCTCCCCGTAATGGCCGATCAGATAAG
Organism: Vespa crabro; assembly: GCF_910589235.1. Taxonomy (NCBI): domain Eukaryota; kingdom Metazoa; phylum Arthropoda; class Insecta; order Hymenoptera; family Vespidae; genus Vespa; species Vespa crabro. The sequence goes on from NC_060963.1 coordinate 428,959, forward strand.
AGCTTCTTGTCCGGTGGTCGTCCTGAGAGATCTTATCGCGTTCGCACGCTCTCGCGCCCGGTGACACGTCTCGTGATGTCATTATAACGCCGAACCGATTCTATAAACGGGCCCTGTGCTCGTCGAGGAAACGTCGAAACTAATATCGTCCGAACGAGAACGTGGACTTTGGGCGTGACGCTTACTTCTCATCGATGAAGGACAGGATACGCTCGAGCGAACAAGTTTACGATGGGACGGACGTTTTTTTATCTCCGTAATCGCCAACGACAAATAAGGCGAGAGAAAACGATAAATGAGTCTTTCTTCGAGCATATCTAAATTCCATTCTTCTCGCGTAATCAATTTTACAAGTTTTCCATTTTATATTCTTTTAAAGGTGGAGAGTCATATTTCTAAAGGATTACAACGGTCGGAGATAGGATTTCCTTATCGGAGATAGGTTTCGGCAGACTCATCAAAAGAAAGAAAAAAAGAAGAAAGAAAGAGAAAAGAAAAAGAAACGACGCAGACCTTTCGCACCGTAGAAAAGTATGCTATGGTAGGTAGGGATATTTAGAAGATCGAAATTTAGTAGAGCTTCGGTCATCTGGTCCATCTCGTCACCTGCCTGCCTCTATAAAGCAACCCCCTGTTGGGCACGCGTCATACCATGATAGGAAAATCGTTCGACGAACTGACCATATGCTCTCGTTTTCTCGGAAATAGGAACGAACTGTGATATTCTTAATCGTATTTATATAAAGATTTTCCAATGGTCTACGAATTTTCACAGATACCATCGTATTTTGCAAAGAGAATAAACAAAAAAAAATAAAAACTATGTAAGAAAAGTAAAAGGAAGATTCAAACTGACACAGGTAATTTCTATTCATTATATGAATAAAAGCATTGCTTACCCTCGGAGGATCTGTGTTACGCGATCGAACGGAGGTTCGAAAGAGAAGCGAAACATTTGATTTTCCGGTTTTATAATACATCCTATGATCCTAGCGAAACGTCCGTTCGAAACTAAATTCGAGAAGCAAGGGAGCTCCGTGAACGTTTTCTCGAAAAATGAAAAGTTGCTGGAGGCACGAGACTTCGAAGAGAAAGAAAGAGGGTGTATCAGCTGTCGTCGATCCCAGACAGATGTTACCACCGTCCGCTAGGCGGTGTATTCGCGTTCGTTGCTTCTCGAAATTGTGTACCCTCTTATATCCCTCGAGATACTTTTTTCAACGATTTTTCCAGGTTTCGACCTGGTGTTCTCAGGTGAACGGGGCGCCGCTCCCATCCTCGTCGTTTCCCTTTCGAAAGCTCTTTCGCCGCGCTAGCAGAAACGCATCGCGGCAGGTTCGAGCTTGCCCGAGGGAGACTCGAGAGGAGAAATCGATATTTCTTGTAAATCGGTAGACTCGTATTGCATGTCTACTCGTACGACCAGTATTTATTTCTCTCTATTTTACGTTTCTCTTCGCTCAACAGGTTATACGAGTTCAGTGTCGATTTCAGCCCTTACGCTGTATAACAACTTATATAGCAACTCGAACTTTCTGCACGGTGCACGCAAGGAAAGGGTATAAAACGACCCTTCGACTCGAAACGTGTCTGAACTTAAAATACACACATTTTTGGCATAGTAATGAGATTTTTATTAAATCCTCGCCATGCACGGAAACCAGTCCGGGCAAATTATCGTCCAGTCGAGCAACCATCATCATTTCTACGTCGTGCGCCTTAACATTCGTAGGAATACAAGAGATACGTCGCGGAGAAGAAGTTGGTTAGAACGCGAGCGGCGTTACTTTGGAAAAAATTACAACGGGGATGGCAAAGGCGGTAGAAGCAAGGAGCAGGTCTCGCAGGGACAAAGGGCAAGTATATACCGCGTCTCTCTGACCGAGAGCGAGAGAGGACTTGAGAAGAAGCAGTGATTCTTTGAGATTTTCGTACAATGGGGAGAGACCTTACGCGCCGCAGCGGCCATTCATTGTTATATGAAAAAAGAGGAAAAACTCCGGCGCACCAGTCTCTCATTCACGATCTACGAAATAGCGTGCATTGTGAGAGGGCGTGCACAGAGGTTCTCGATCGTTCCACGCGACCTATCTTTCTTAATCGTCGAACTTTCCATTTTTTTCTCCTTTCAAAATGAGAAACTCTGTTTCTTCTCCGAGGGATCGACAATTTTGTGGTACTTTCATTTTTAAACAAAGTACAAGTACATCTGCAATCATTGCATATCGCAATGACGCAATACCAGGAAGAACTCAAAGTCTCAAGGGAAAAACGTTTTCGTAATCGTTCGAACGTGAAATGATGCTGTGTGATTATGAATGAGCTCGTTTATTCTACGTGGTACTAACCTTAATGTAAAATGTGGTAAGAACTTTCGGCACCTCAAGAATCGCACACCTGTACAACCTAGCCGTATCCGTTTCATCACTATGAATGGCGAAGGATTCGAGTGGATCAGAAAATGCGTTTTAAAGAGTCTTTAAGAAAACCTTTTGGTTAGGAAAGGTATAGATACTTTGGAACCCCTGCAAAGGAGTTTTCTCGTAATTCGTCATGGATATTCTCTGTGGTCTCCTCGCGACGACCTTTTTCCATTGAACGTCTTTGAATGAATGTCCGGTTCAATCATCGTTTTTTCCTTTTTTTTGTTCTTTTCCTCGGGATTACTGTAATTCTACATATTATTTGCAAAGTCAAAACTCGATGAATTCTTTGTCGTTCGTAATTATATTGATAAACGTAACGACAACCAGACGAGATCTAAGAAAATTTGAAACATACCTGCTATTTATTTCATTTAGATCGAATCAGTCACGTTAAACCAGTCGAACAATGTATTCTTTCGTTACGATATGGTGGGGGAAAAAGAATTGGTAAAAAAATAAACGATGGAAGAGCTCTTGAAGAAGAATGCCACATGGGTTCACGTGCTGGTAGAAAGATTCGTAGGCCAGGTACATGATGCGGGACAAAGGGTCTTTGGGTTCTTGGGAAGCAAGCACCATTTACTGTCGTGTCGTCTTATTCGAATACATTGTTTGGAACCTGATTATTCTAGTCGTTAATAACCTTATAAACGTTCTGAGATGAGAAAAGGAGTGGACGCGTATACATAACGATGATAATATAAATCATAGGTCAAATTTTCTATTGACATTACGAGAATATAAACAAAAAGTAATGTAAATAATTGCTTATCTTTTTTATGCATGCAAGTACGTAATTGCTGATATACTATCCGAGATCTTTGGAAAACTAAATAAGAAAGTAAAGTTTCTTAGTAAATGAAACGAGTGACACATCTCATTGTCGGACCATAACAATATGCATATATATATATATATATATATATATATATATATATGCGATGAGTAAAATAATAATAGTGAAAGATAAGAAACGATAAGATAGATGAAACGAATCGTCGGTCAATAGAATCTTTGCGGGATATTTGGGAAAATTTATGGGAAAGTTGTTATTGTATTTTTACATTTACTGCGATTGAACTATCGTACAAACTTTCAATTACGCATTACTTGCAGAATAATAATATAACTATCAAAAAAATTTATTATTGTCTATTATTATCAAGACCTTTCAAATAATTTGACAAAAACCATCATAAATCCTTGTCCCAATGACCGAAGGTCATTATTAATCCGATAGAAAACGAAAAACAATGACACATAGCGAAGAAATGGGTATACGTACTGACAAAAATATGTGATGTCACTAGGTACTTGTATATGGACTCAACTTTGAAATGGATTTAAAACTATCGATAGATAATTTAGAGTACGATAAAGAGCTCCGTTGATTTATGCGATTTTCATGCGTTGTTTTTTTTTTCTTTTTTTTTTTTTATTTCTAAATATACATACATACGTGATATGTCGGTATTATTCCAAATAGATAGTAAATAATTTGTAAACATTTGTGAGTCGAAAAAAAACATTTGATTCGTCGTCGTACGTAGCGACGAGAAAAGAGAACGATCCGGAGGCAAGAGAGAAGAGGGGAGGCACCCTGCTTTTCTCTCTCTCTCCCCCCGAAAGAGAGGGGTACCTTACACATGTCTAGGGATCTACGAGGCCCCGAAAATGGGTCCGTAAAGCTAGTCCCAGTGGGGCCGCTCGCATATGGTGGCAACTACGCATGTGGCGCGAGCGTAGACAGGCACTCACACAGAGAAGATCTCGCGGTAATAGCCAGGTGTTTCAAAGGTGAGGCGATGGGGTGCTCCTCGCCTCGAGAGGCGGCGGAACAAAAAAACAAACCAGCTTCCTTCCGATGGGGCTACCTCCCATCGGCTGAGCCACACGGTATACGTACCGTACACATGCGCACACCTAGACAAGGTGTGCCGTAATAATTATACAGATTTATTCGAATGGGCCGGCTCAACTACGACGACCACCACATATATCGACTAGTTAAACGTTCCGTCGAAATACATATAACACGCTCGTGAACTCGAGGAAACTCGTACTTACTTCTACGATCGTTGGAGTCACACCTTTCATTGCTCTTCGCTCCTACCGTGTAATTTTCCATTTTGAAAGGCCCGTTAAGTAAATTATACGAATCCTAGGATATAGGTATCAAGGATTATCCGTAAATTCTCTTCGATATAGTTCTCTAACAAGGGTAGCATCTGTTTTAAGTTTGTCTATTCGACGAAAGTTAAAAAATGTCTTTTGAAACGTATAAAATATGGTAATCGTCATAAACAGACAGATAAAGAGAGAGAGAGAGAGAGAAAGGGGTGAGAAGAGGATTCTCGTCAGTATAGTCTATAAATTAACGGACACGTTAACGCCTTTTCTTTCTAGCCTTTTAAAAGTACCGGTGACAAAGCGTACTGCGTAAGATCGCAACCGCCTCGAAGGGTTCTTCGAGGAGACCTGCTCGTGATATCGACGCTTTACTTGTCAGAGGAAAGACAGATATATATGTACATATTTTGGTAGCAACCTGTCCGAATTTGGGACCAGTCTAGTTGGAGGGTGACCGAGAATAGAAAAGCCGACGTCCGTCGTTTCTCTCTCTCTCTCTCTCTCTCTCTCTCTCTCTCTCTTTATTTCGCTAGGTTTGCACGTATAGAATATACGACCAAACAAAAGGCGAGGCGAGTTAACGCGCCCAACATTTGGTATAATTTAGGAGCACCTTTCGAGGCCACTTCTCTTTTTCTCTTTCCTTCTTTTTTTTTTCGCGATGAAGAGAGAACGAAGGAAGAAAGAAACGGAATAGCTCACCGGAACCAGTGGTAGCTTACCGGAATAACCGGATGAGATGCAGGTCTCTCCGTCGTCTGCTTCGTCCCCCTCTCTTTCCCCTTTTCTCTCTTTGCGGTTCTCCCTCTCTTATTTCGGTACTCTTCGTTCTCTCCTTCGGAATATTTTTCGACGGATCAAGCGCGAGCGCGCGAGGATAGGGATATACAGTAGGTAGGTAGGTAGGTAGGTAGGTAGGTAGGTAGGTAGGTAGGTAGGTAGATACTTGCATAGTACGTCTAGTCGAAGAGACAGATAGCTGCTACGAAAGGTACCTTTCTTAAGAGCGTACTTTCAAGCATGCAAGGCAGGTAGATTATTCGCCGACTAGCGACCGGTGCACGATTCATCCTTTCTCCTCTTCTTTTTTAAAATTAAATAGAGAGAGAGAGAGAGAGAGATCGCGCGTATAACCGAAGATTCGCTCCTTCCTTCCTTCCTTCTTTGCTTTGGTTGGACGCTTCGCAAGTGGCGAATTATGAGAAGGAAAAAAAAGGTCCACGGCGACGTCGGTGAGATCGATCCTCTATCCCTTCTTCCTTCGGGAAGGAAGAATATTTTTATGTACGATCACACACGTAGTGAATAAGTTATGGCGTTAATAAAATGTAGGCCAGTCGGGAAGCGGCAGGTATATCAAAGTCGTTGGAATTCGGCCGTGGATCCCCGCGTCGTTTTCGCGAGGAAAACGTATACGTAAAATGATCTTTATGGGCGCGTAAACGCGTTACGCTTTTATAGTTACCGACAGGAGGGTGTTATAAATCGCGACTAGTTTCTTAATTAATACGGGATAAACGTCGAATTGTCGACGGAGCGTCGTTCATTCGATCGCGTCGAACAAGGAATATAGAGTTACAAAAGGTATTATCATAAAATTGTCGTAGAGCATGTCGCGGGCTTCGGTAGCTGTCTCTTTGTTTCTCCTTTATTACGAAACGATCGGACGAAATGATCGGGCGGTCTCTCTCGTGTGCGCGCAACCGCGCATTGGAAACTAGTCCAAAGAATATAAAGTGTTACGCGAACGAGCTGTTTACGACGACAAGTACAAGGGTCCTTCGTCAAAAATCTTTTTAGTCGTGCCTTTCTTAGTGCCTCGTCGTCGTACCGGTCTCCCGGTGGTTATCGTTTCACGATCGGCCGATTCGAATGATCTCGTTTCACTGTGATAACCCGCTTCGTTGCCAATCGAAGAAGGATAAAAAGGAAAATCTCAATATTATTGAAATGTACGTGCTGCGATAGGAACTTTCTTTTGGGGATACATTATGTAGGATAAATTTTGTACGGCTCGCAATGTTTTGCTCGATGCTTTTGAAGACTATATACTATTCAAAGGGAAAACTGTGAATGACGTATCCGCGAGGTGTGATATTTCATGAAATTTTTGTATTTTTCGTAAGAGCAAATCGTTCTTGACTGAAACGTATAAGAAAAATCATAAACATGGAGATGAATCTTGAGTTTTTTTTCGAGGAGATAAATAAGTATTAAGTCACGTGGCGAGATCACGAAGAGAGCAAACGTTCTTGGTCGCGAAAATGGCAGTGCTCTGGGCTCGTGAATCCAACGTGGTCGAGTAGGCGCGCGCGCGCGAGCGCTCGTTGACGCTGGCACGCTCTCCTTCTAACAAGAGGGGGATCCACCCGTACGTGTGGGTTTCAGCACGCGTGGGCGATGCTGCGGCACGCGACACGACCGTTACGTTCGAAACTGGCGCTGCACGCTGCCGGTCGGCGAGGGGAAGGAGGCCTGAAATTCAGCAAGGGGAACGAGACGGATCGCTGTACCTTCGCACGCACACACACGCACCAGGCTCGAGTATGACGAAAGAAACGGTACGTGCGATGCTCCTGAGAGTCCAGAGAGAGAGAGAGAGAGAGAGAGAGAGAGAGAGGGACGAAGAAGGAAAAAGAGAAAGATGGAGGGGGGCCAGGTAAATCGAACGGAAATTCGAATGGAAAAAGGCGTACGCGCAAAGTCGCGTACTGCAACGACAGCGAGAGGGAGGTAGGGTGGGTGGCCGTTTAGAGAAGAGGCCCAGCATCTGCTCTGTTTCGCGTCGCGTCGTGTCGCGCGAGAAAAATCTCGTGAACGCGCGCGTGCGCACGCGGTCACTAAGAGAGCGGAAAGAGAAGAACGAAGGGAAAAAAGAGAGGGAAGCGCAGCAGTGGGACAATCGCGTCGCGCTCACAAATATCCTGCACCTCCCGTCCGTGGAGCGTAGCTCGGCTAGCTCAAAGAGTGGGGAAGGACGCACGAGCTGTCGGAACAGATGGCTTCGTCGCGATTGGTTCACGGCCCGCGACTGGCCGTCCCCCATTGGCGAACTGTACGGGGCCCCTGGCCCCGCATTGGTTCGGCAGCACGTGCGGGCCACCTGCACCTGCCTGGTGGGGCGACCTCTTATAAAAGATGTTGGAGAACCCCCTACCAGTCAGAGACCGGCTCGCAGCCGAACCGTTTTCACGATCGTCCAGTTACTCGTTCTTAATTCATTCTTCAATCTTTCTTTCTTTAATCGTCCGATTCATTTCATCCGTTCGAATAATCACGTAACGAGATAGAAAAAAAAACGTAGTGCCATACGAGGAAGAGAGAAGTTGGTGTGTGAAATAGTGCAGTGACATTATCACGCTATCAAGGATTATTCTTATAATTTCTCGCAATTTTTCCTTATTTGGCCTTATACTCATGAACGCATCGCGACATAGTGTGATAGAAGAAGTAATTCGAGTTTACGTGCTACTCAACAAATTGGATTAACACTGACAGTGCCTTCGCGGTGTCGACTACCTGCGAAGAGCAAAACTATTATCTATCAGTAATCGTTGCTCTCGAAGGCCCAAATATGCTTATAGATGAGATGCCTCGTAGCTTCGTTAAGAAAAACAACAGCTACAGTCACTGCCCGCTTAAGAAGCGGCCGGTGCACGTCTTGCTCAATGAAGATATCCCGAAGGTAATCAAAGGTGAGTCTCGTTGAACGCATTTTTTTTCTTTCGTGCGAAAATACATCAACATTAATTTTATCATTACCGTACAAATCGTGATTTCGTAAATTAAAATTATTTCTTTTTCTTTCGCTCCTCCGAGCGAATATTTCGATCCATTTGTTTAAACGCGTGTTTTTTCCTTTCTTCTTCAGAAGAGATCATTGACGTGGTGGTGGACGATATTCCCGAGCCCGAAAATTTGAGCACAAAACCGGAAGATCTAAGTAGAAATGCAGAACGTCATTCGAATCAACCGCAACAACAGCAACAACAACAACAACAACAACAACAACAACAACAACAACATCATCATCATCATCAGCAGCAGCAGCAGCAGCAGCAGCAGCAGCAGCAGCAATTGCAGCAGCATCAGATATCGTCGGAACCGTTGACGCATCAACGCGAGTATCCGTCAAGGTCGCCGTCACCTCCGATAAAACCACCTTCTCCCGTGATCGTACCTAGGCCGGTCTCGCCATCGGAACATTTGCATCCCCATCATCTTTATCCGGTGCATCATCTCCATCATCACCATCATTATCCCACAAAGGCAATCACGCCGCCGGCCGGAATCGCACCGATCCATCCTGTTGCAAAGAAGGCTCGCGTCGAAGTTATACAGCATGAAAGTTCCTCTTCGACTGTGGTACCGGCTACGACGACGACGGCGGCTACGGCTACGGCCGCGGTTTCTGCTAGTAGTACGGCACCGCTTCATTTCATGGCCAGCAAGGCGCCCTTGGAGCCATTGAACCTGAACACTCCGGTCGAGCCGCTTGCTCATTACGCGACACCGGCATGGGCTCGTTCCGCGCCTCTTTATCCACCTCACTATCTGCCCTATCCAGCGGCCTACAGATATCATCCGGGCACGGAACTCTATCCGTCCTATCCGATGCCAGCTTATCCACATTCCTCGCCTGAACATCATTCGTCGGTATCGCCGCCTCCACACGCCGCTCTGACCTGTCCGACGATCCAGAGACCGATCGCCAGGAGCTACGCTCACTGGGCAAGTCCCGATCATTGCGGTCTATCGCCTACCAGTTCCTTGGGATCGGGATCCCTTAGGTCGCCTCCACCGGTCACTCCCGAAGACCTATCTTCCCCGGGAAGCGACAGTGGTAGATCTTCCGCCGGTAGTACATCAGCAGGCCCAACGATTGTGAACGCTAAGATCGAGAAGAGCGCGACGAGTGGCTCCTCCACGTCGCTCTCTTCTTCCTCCTCCGCTACATCGCCAAGATATCAGTGTCCAGACTGTGGAAAATCATATTCCACGTATTCCGGATTGTCGAAGCATCAACAGTTTCACTGTGCCGCGGCGGAAGGTCAAACGAAGAAGTCCTTCTCCTGCAAATACTGCGAGAAGGTTTACGTCAGCCTCGGTGCTCTCAAAATGCACATTCGAACGCACACGTTGCCATGCAAGTGTCATCTCTGCGGCAAGGCGTTCTCGAGGCCATGGCTACTTCAAGGACACATCAGAACTCACACCGGAGAGAAGCCGTTCAGTTGTCAGCACTGTAATCGCGCGTTCGCCGACAGAAGCAATCTCAGGGCTCATTTACAGACTCACAGCGACGTTAAGAAGTACTCTTGCACGTCCTGCAGCAAAACGTTCAGTCGAATGTCTTTGCTGACGAAGCATCAGGAGGGCGGCTGCCCTGGTGTACCCGTTCCAATAGGATACGGTTGCTAAAGTGCCATTGACAACGGAGGAAATTTGGAGTGGACCGAGAGTTTCCTGCGTCTCACAAAAAGTGCGATAGCACGCGACGCGTTAAAAAAAAAAAAAAGAAAAAAAAGAAAAAAAAAGAAAAAAAAAGCAAAAAAAAGAACCGACGGAAAGACTCTTGCGCGCTCGTCCTTTTTTACATTTTCTATTTCTTCTGAAAGTGCCTTCTTTGGGAAAAACGTCGAATCGAAAGACGAGTTATCTAAAAAGTTATAATACGAATGTAACTTTGCTTCGATCAAGATTCGATTTCACGACTTGGATTTTAATCGAAGTCCCGAGAGACTTTAACGAGCGGTCGGCAAACGGTTTCGTGCCGTGTATTTCAACGATCGTAGTTTTCCTTTCTCTATCTCGTCTCTCTCCCCCCCCCCCTCTCTCTCTCTCTCTTCCTCTTTCTCTCTCTTTTGATGCCTAATCTTTGCAATGCACTTGAAAAGCCGAAATCGATTGCCGAAGACGACACGACCCCACGTGTATTTTTTGTAGTTCGATTCGAGCGTAGTTTTCCCCTCGAAACTTCTTCGATCGTCATTCGTTGTGCGTTGTAAATATATTCAAGATGGGTGTATGCGACGAGTGAGAGTATTATTACGAGTGCGTGTGTAAAAGAATAATTGGTGTTGCGCCCGTACGTAGGGTAGCGGCGTACGCTTGTTTCTCTTACGGAATCCTGGCCAAAGCTTGCTTCTGCTTTGGCCACGAGAAAAAAAAAAGAAAAAAAAAAAAAAAAGACGGGAAGAAAGCGTTCAAAGTTACCGCTCGACGCGGTCCCGTGAAGTCGTCGTGCCATTATATTTTCCTTTTCTATATATTTCCACTTACTTTACATTGTCTTTTCGTTTGTTCGATCGGATCTTCAGAGATCACACGCGATAAAAAATAGTCGACGATTAAAGAAGCTTGGAAAAAAGACCGTGTCTCATATTTCTTTGCTTCGTCGAGAAGAATGCGTGCATAAGCGGTGTTATTAATTTATACGCGTAAAATAATAGTATCTTATTTTTTTTTGGTTTCGTCCTTAAGTAGCGCACCAAAGTGCCATCGATGAAAAGCCGTCGTTCCGCTGTATATAATAAAGCGTTCAACGATTAGTTCGTAAGACAACAAGAGGAAGATGCATGTCGAGTATTAAATATCGTATATGCGTAAACGGAACGTTAAGGATCATTCAACGGCCGACGTCGGGCGATGTCAGGCGCCGTCGGCCTTTGATCTTATTTCCTTTTTTTTCTTTTTTGTTTGTTCATCTCTTCTCTTCGTTTTGTATTCTTACGTTTGTCCGAAGCCACACACAGCTCACTCATAAGTTACTCGAAGAAACTAGTCATTGTATCATATAGTATGTGTAACTAGAAGGAAGGAGAGCTATTCGCCGTACGAGAGAAAACAAAAATAGAAAGTTTCTCTTTCCATCCGTAAAAGGTGAAAAGACGAAAGAGACCACGGTATATGCTTGAAAGACGAGTCGTCGTTTCGTTAATCTTTGTGCCTGTAATTAATAGAGCGCGACTCGAGGCGAGTACCACTATTTCTAGTTTTGTAAAGAAAATAAACTACTATCGAGATATAGATATTGGCTATATATAGAGATATTTTATACGAAATAAAATAATATGGATTTTTAACTTGAAAATAATTTCCTTTTTTTTTCTTAACGATTTTCTCCTCTTCCTCCGATCTCATTCACCGTAAGATCAATTAAAATTCTACGTTATTATTGTTTATCGCGAAAAAGAAATACATTTCCAGTATAAATAAAGCATTCATCGTACGTAGAGTCGTTTTTCAATATAATACATATATGAAAAATATTGGATTTTTCTAAATTATTGGATTTCACGATCAAGGTTAAAGAGAGATGGGAAAAAGAAACGTCGAAGATCGTCGAAAGAAACGAAAACTTTGATCGATTCTCGAGGAAGCCTATAGGCTGTTCGTCGATAGATGCAAAATTGTCCATAATAGAAGAGAATTTGCGTATCGAGACGAATCGATTCGATTTGATTCGGAGATTCGATGAGCGAACGATCAGCGAACGTTTAAAAATATCTATCGCGTTGTACGACACGTGCGTATGCAACCGAGTAATTATATCTATTCGAAAGGGACGGGTTATAGTTGGTTGCTAAATAATTTCAACGAGAGTTACGGCCGCGCACGATACTCGCGTATATTCGCGGAGTTCGTTGGAATCGAAAGGGGCGTAATAGCGCGAGACCATTATTAATTGATCGTGAGATTCGATCTACATAATACGCCTGCAATAACGTTAACTCGTTAGAATCGATTTCTTCGAAATACTAATGAAATAGTTTGGCATAAATCAAAATTTTATTTATCTATCTATCAATCTATCTAGCATAGGAGAAAGATTTAAATCGTATTTTTTAATTTCTTATCAAATTTTTTAATTCCATTTCATTTTTATCCGTTCACTTATATGTTTAGCACTTAACGATAGGCGAGACAATTTGGCGAGTCTCATTAATGCACGCGTAAGATTTATTATCAGCATAAAGCAAGGTCGTACATTTATCCGGGTGGCGAGGAGCGTATGTCGTTGGTACATAAAATAATATCGATAGAGGATGACAGGACGTCGTAAACGGCTACCCATATTATGCGGTGAAAATTACAACGCAAACCAACCGACGACAGGTAGTTTAACATAAAGTAAGCCATAATCTCGCGATAGTTACATTTTGGCACGCGAACCAAAGGAAGATCGACGAAGCTCCGATTACTCGCTTCGAGGATCGTTTCGAAGATCCCTTCGCGTTAGAATTTATCTCGCTCGCACGCGTTCATAACGGCGCGTAGAAAGCGTAGAACGTGACACACAAAGGACTTTTAGCGAAGCAAACAACATATGGCGTGGAAATGGTAGTACGAAATGCATTGAATCGTTCGTACGCCAGGGCTACCTGCGCCGCGTATTAAGTCCTACGCGTATTTAGCGCGCATTTGCCGATTCAATCGGCCGTGCCAGACTTTTCGTCAAGAGAGGGGAGAGGAGGGAAACCTTTTTGTTCTGCGATCTTTCGCCCATATGGGTACTAGCAATATCCGCAGGCTCCATTGGCAAATATTTCGTGGAAACGCAGTTATACTCATTGAGTAAGGTAATCGGAAAATTGTAACAATTTTAAATCGTACGCTTTTTCTGTTTTTACAAAACGTTTACATAAATTTACATTTATATGTCCATTTTCATAATCGTTCTGAAAAAATACGAACGATCTCATACTTGTCTCTGGCAAAAGAGAAAACGTTAAAGAAGAGATTCATCGATTTTCGGCTTCCCCTTCCTTCCTGAGTTCCTTCAAAATCTTCCCCTTTACATCTTTTCCAGCTCCCGCAGCTACTAGGTTTCCAACGGACTCTCGCAGGGTCTCATTGATTTTTCAAAGAGAGAACTGACTTTGGCAGTCGCATTGTAAGAAATCAATGTGGCAGAAGTCGAAGTGGAAATACGTGCGTATTAATCGTATCGTGCGAACAGATGATAGGAAATTTATATGCGGAGAAATTCTTTTGTAAACGGGAGATTGAATTTTTGCACGAAGGAATTCGATTTGTCTCGAATATATATATATATATATATATACATATATATATATATATATATATATATATATATATACATATATATATATATATATATATATATATATATATATATATATATATATACCTTCGGAGCCATAAAAATCGAGAATTCGAGGCACGCTCGAAAATATCTCCGTTTGACCGACAGGTGTTCTCGTTTTTTCGAGTAGCGGACGAGTCGAATCCGCGATAGCGATGTGTATCCACGTACGCGACATACCGGCTCGAACGAATACGAAGCAAGAAAGTGTGGAAGCAAAAGCTACCTCGATCCTTGGGCTTTTATGGCGAGTGGTCCGATCGAACAGGTGCGTCGGTACGTCTGTACTCTCGGCTAAAGCTTCTATTATAAAGTAAGTCTCGTAGTCCAATGTACGAGAGGTGTGCGTTTTTCGGTCGTCGTGCGTGCTTTAAAACTTTTGCGAAAGGAAAGCAAAGCACGGAGGAGAGCGCAAAAGGCCAAAACGACGACAAAAGATCGTAACGTCGCAGCTTCCGTCGCGGCAAAATGAGATCTCAGGCCACGGAGAATTTTTCGACACACAATGGGAAGGGGGTCGAGACCGAAAGGAAGAGAGAGAGAGAGAGAAAGAGAGTGGATTCTTGCAAGAATTCTCCCCTCTCCCTATACTCGAGGGTACGATCATAAGGTAGCAGCGCGAAAATCGAAACGTTCTTTCTGGTTGAACCAACCGTAACACCGCTCTCTTTCTCTCTTCGAAGAAAACTGAAAGTTAGTTTAACTCCAGCGTGAAATTAACGTTTCAAAACGACCTACTCTTTTCGAACAACGAGCTGGATACGATTCCAGAAAAGATATTCCTGGAGAATTGTGAATGGAGAGTAAAAGGAATAAGGAAAGCCCGACTTCATTGATCTTCGAACCTCTTCAAGCGACAAAAGGGACTGGACTCGATCGAGAATTGGACAAATCTCTCTTTGAAAAATCTACCGTTTCTTGGAATTACGATAGATATAATAAATGAAAGAATTCCTAAATATAATTCCTAAATAATAAGTCTTTATCCATATTAAAATAAAAAGGATGTATTATTTTGTTTTCCTTTTGTTTCGTTTTTCTTTTTATTATTATTATTATTATTATTATTATTATTATCATTTTGTTTTATTTTTTCTTTTTTCTTTCTTTCTTTTTTTTTTCATTCCTTTTTTATTAATTCGACACGGTAGGTCTCGTAAGATCGGAGCAAGAGACGCGAAGAAGAAATCCCACGACCTTCGACATCGACCGATACAGAAAAGTCGAGACGATATTGACCCCGGTTAAAATCGAGCGTACCTTTCGAGAGAGATGGAGAGATGTGGCACACCTGACCACACGGAGAAGCTGCCACGAGATAGAGCGAGACGAAGCGAGCTTCTTTCATCGCTTCCCGGAAGACTCTCGTCTTCTTGCAACCCTTTACTCACCGTGGTGGTACGTGTCCCATTGTGTGTGCCGCGCCGGAGATCGGTGCTTTTGGTAGCACCAGGTGTACGGAGAAGAGTGCGCCCGCGCGCCAGTTTCTTCCTCGAAAAACGTGATCGTCGATAACGAGAAGAAGCTCGCGAGGCCCCGATCGCGAGACCATGTTCTCCTCGTTCTTCTCACAATGCCGATCACTCGAGACCGGCGTGTCTCGGAGAAGGGACGATACGATCAACGATGACAGCGGACTAACTCCGAGATTTACTTCCTTTCTTATTTACTGCCTTATTCGATCTCTACTTTTTCTTTTATCGCGAGTCCTCGATCGTACCGTGACCATTTTAAACACACAATTATACCGATTGTAAAAGTCCTTTATATCTGAACAATTACGAGATCCTAATATATTAACGGACAATTTTTGTTCCTTTCCTTCCTTCCTTATTTCCTTTATTCTCTTTTATGTACACCGGGCATCCCGCTGGAAAGTGCTGGACGAAAAGAACACCTTGTATAAAAAGCAAAGGAGAGAAAAAACGTAGGAGGGTAATTAATAAATTCATAAGGAGGTAAGAGAACGTAAAACACAACTCGCATCGAGTTTCGTATAATTTGACGAAGAGCATCGAATCTCTCTTTCTCTCTTTCGTTCTCTACACGGTAGAAACAAATGGGGCCCATATTTCAGGAGGCAACGATCAAAAGCGGCTCTCGGGCATCGGGCCAATATCCCGGCAGAATGGCTCATTAGCCCGTGGAGGACCTTTAAGAGCGCGGACAAAACAATCTCCGCTTGCTCTCGGCCGTGGCAGGAGCAGGAGCAACCTGTTACCCAGGCCTTGTTCGTAAGGCTTTAAGATTGCGTGCGCAACAGATGGTTCACGGACAGGGCGGCAGGTTCCACCTGCCGGTTTCGCAGGCAAGGGCGGGCTACGATCGAAGCCTCTCTCTCTCTCTCTCTCTCTCTCTCTCTCTCTCTCTCTCTCTTTCTCTCTGCTTCTGCCTGCCTTCCCTGTCGCTCTCGAGCGGATTCCAAACTTCTTCCTTCGCGAAAACGTCCCACTTCGTCTCCATCCACCCACACTAACTTCTTAAAAGGTCTTCTTCGAATCTTCGAGGAACGAGAAGGTCGGTGCCTTTCTACCCAAATTGGTCGACGGCTATGAATTTATTCGCACGTAAAAATCCACGTTAGCGCACTTTTCGCACCTTCCATAAATGATCCCAAAGAGCCGACGAGTTAACGTCGCTCGAAAACGCAGGTCGTAGAATCTTGTGACATCATCGTTGATATTCCTTCGACTTTCGTTAACCATTTGTAACGTTTCGTTAGGGAC
Organism: Vespa crabro; assembly: GCF_910589235.1. NCBI lineage: Eukaryota > Metazoa > Arthropoda > Insecta > Hymenoptera > Vespidae > Vespa > Vespa crabro. Next base: position 445,350 of record NC_060963.1, read on the forward strand.
TTTAGATTTTTGATATTTCAATCATCGCTATCGTATTTACAAGCATATCGATTAATTTTGCGTTCCCGAGTACGACGTAGAAAGTTTCATCGCATAGCTTTCTCAGCCTAATGAAATAAAAGCGTAGGCGTTTCGAATGATCAAAGTAATTCTAAGAGAGACTTTTTAGTTGGAAAGGAGGAGGAAGGTCGAACACCTTGCGTAGAGTTATGGTGTCGCGGACAAATGTTGGAATATCCATCACCTCGAGAAACGCGTCGGTACGCAACGGTGAACCTAATTAATTTCGACGGAGATTAATATCCAGAAATTGCTGAGAGGAAGTTCAGGGGAGAAATCAGACGACGAGCATCCGTCCACGATATTGGAAGGTGGCAAGGACAGGTAGCCCTTTCGCTGCTCGTCCCTTTCTAGTATCGGTAACGCTTCTTGTTCTCTTTTTCTCTCTTTTTTTTTTTTTTTTTTTTTTTTTTTTTTTTTTATTCCAAATTACTTAAACAGATGGCGATCGACGGGCCTCAACGTAATTTTTATTTCAGAAAGAGGTCGACTTCTTCTCTTTGTCAGTCGAAATGCATCGAATTATCTCGGTGTCTTCGTCGTCACGTCCAAATCGTAGTTTCACACGTTTGATTCCCTGACTCGCTCGCAGACCACCCACCAATGTCTCTCTCAGCGGCGCCACACCTCGCATAATAGTGCGCGGCGAATCAGCCGGGTTTGTTGATTACCAACTGATGACTGGTTAGCATAATGATCGGCGACCATTGGAAGATCGCAACACGACCCTTTCCTGAGCACGTTTCCGTTTTTTCTTTTTTTTCGTTTTATATCCTTTTTTTGCCTTATTTCGGACGGACATTCATTTTTTTTTTTCTTTTTCTTTGACGCATAAGGATGTCTCGAATAATCGAGATTAGTTTTGTTCGTGCTATCGCCAAGACTAGTATAGTATCTGAAAAAGGAGTGGCATTTCTGAATTATCGGTAGGGACGGTCGGAATAGCTAAGTGGAGAAGGCAAAAGAGGAAAAATGATCTTTGAGAGTTGACCTGGACAGTGTCTCGTGAAAGAGCCAGAATGTTTTCGAAGGGACACGTGGTAACGGCAAGTGTCTTTCTGCATTCCACAAATTCTACGTTCTTCCGAGTTTCTTTATTCGTTCATGGTGACATCCTACACTCGAAAAATAAACAAGTTCTTCTACAAGAGCGTCTGCTCTAAATTTATTACTCGTTATATTTTTTCCAATTCCTCGATTGAATAAATTCATGAACAAAGAGTAAGATAAAGGAAGAATCGTCTTTAATTATCCATACCGATCGCGTCGATTTTACGTTCGGCATTTCGTCTCTTAACGAGTCGACCTCGAAGCCGCATAGTTCGCATACTGTGAGGCCGGTGGTCCGGTCATGAGGCGTTCGCAAGGACTCCTCTTTCTATAAGAGGAAGAGGAAGAGAGAGAGAGAGAGAGAGAGAGAGAGAGAGAGAGAGAGGCAGCCATCGGTAATTAAAGTAAGTCACGGTGATCGTCCGTGGTCGATCTTGTCATCGATCGAATCGTCGCGAACGGGCGATCTACCGTCGTTACTCTCTCTCTCTCTCTCTCTCTCTCTCTCTCTCTTTCTTTCTACCCTTCCCGAGATCTCGTAGCTCCTTCATTCGAGGGCAATTAAGATAACGCTTTCGTAATCTCGCACGATATCTCCGTCGATCGGAACTCCGAGCTCGTGCTCTCTTACGACGGTGCACCTTGTCGGACCTTGGGAGCAATGCCACGGTAGAAAGAGTTTTACACCTGCGACAAGATCTTTCGATATTTTTTCCTTGAATTCTTCCTTTATCTTGTGGATCTCAAATCAACAACGTACCCGGTCATCTCGAATCTTCATATTCGATCGTGTTTCTTTAGTTCTCCTTTTTTTTTTTTTTTTTTTGTTGGTTTTCAGTAGAAAGGAAGAGTTTTATTAATTTGTTAAGGGGAGGAAAAAAAAGAAAGAAAGAAAAGGAAAAGAAAGAAGATACTAATAAAAATCTGATCGGTCGTTCCTTTCTCGATAGCGAACGTGAGAAGTAGGTATAGAGGTAATAGGAATTCTCAGGGCTGAGGCCATCTATCACCGGGTGGTACTAATTGCTGATCGGGTAATAATCGCTTGGTGTGTCTGTAAATACGGTACGAAACGGGGCGCGGTACGATTCTCGACGCGGTGATAATTTATCGCGAATTGATACGACGCGAATACTTCATTATGAATATTTTTCCATCGTGCATATTAACGATACTGGGTGGTGCTTGCAATTCTCGCTGCAACTATTGTCGTAGGTGTTAGTTAATATTAGATACTTTTCGATCGGCATTCGTAATGTCTTTTTTCTTTACCTTTCTCGATTAGGTATCTATTTTGCAAAACGCTTATCCACGTGATAATTTTGCTTATCGATTCGGGAAACGAAATTTATCGTCGGTGCTGGGAAAGTTGAACCCCTGCGATCGTTAATCGTCCGTCTTAAAATCGCAAAAAGGTAATAGGGCAAGTTTCTATACATTTTCTTTAGACTTTGAATCAAGTACATAAGCTCGATCATAATGAAATATTTGAACGGTGCAATGCCTCGTGCAGCGCATAGTCATAACTTAGACTCTCTCGAGTAACTATGCGACTTTTAACTGTGTAAGCCTTCGTGTTAGCCTTCCCGCTTGGCGTACGCGCAACAAGTTCGATAACACCTGTTGCTACTCCGCGTAATAAGTTGCGTGCCGCGATCGTTACCTATCGAGATAAGAATAGTTTACACGAATTTTCCAGGATATCAACTAAGACCTATTTTATGTTAAATTTCCGTCCAAGTGTTCATTACCGTCAAATTACATCGACTCGATCGATTCCGAATACAACGGGAGAACTTATTTATTAGGGGTTACGGTAAATGTTCGATAGCTCGTAACAACGAGATCGAACGTGATAAAAGAGTCGAGGTATATTAAGAGAGAAAAGGAGAGAGAGAAAAAGAGAGAAAGTCTTGGCGCACTTCCTCGTAATCTTTAACATTTTTTCATCGTGTTAAGAGAGTCCATCGAAAGCGTGTCGCAAGAACATTTCTCATGTCAGTCGCACGCGTGCATTTTTCCTTGGCGATGTCCGCACGTGTTTACACTTGAGGAACGAGGAAGAAGGACGGAGAAAGCATGCGCACGAAGTTTCCCCCCCCCTCTCTCTCTCTCTCTCTTTCTTTCTTTCTCGTTCGCACCGAGAAAAAACTGCGAGTAGTCTTTCTCTCTTTCGCTCTTCGTTCGTTCCGAAGGGCGAAAGAGGCAAAGCTTGGGATTGGACGATACCGAGCGCTTGTCTCCCGAACACGCGAGCGCACTCGATGCGGGCCGAGTCGAGGAGACGCCCAAGTGGGTTAATACCGACAATTACGCTTCTCCTGCGTCCGCCCATACGCGCGAATTCCATTTAATTCCGTTAGCCGCTGCCCGCACGTCATTTTTCAATTTCATCCGCCTCGGTTAGTAAGAGAGAGAGAGAGAGAGAGAGAATGGGCGTCGAGTTTCGTCTTTGGTTCGCCAAGCGGGTCACCGTCGAGATGTCCTTAAAAAGCAATAGGTATCTTCTGTGAGATAACGTGATTTGTTGCAAATGCATCGTCTTTGATTTATCGCATGTAGCAAAAATTAAGAATATCTTCCTTGCGGTGTGTCAACACCGACGGCTGTTGTATTGCGATCAGGAAATCAGCTTGCGGTCTTACCACCGAAGGGAATAATAGAAAATACTATGACGAATCGAAAGTTCTGACAGTTTATTACGATTTGAAATTCCGTTTAAACGAGAGCATATCAAAGTGATCGTTCTGCGATCGCGATCGCGAAGAGAGAAGTATAAAACGTGACAAGGCGGAAGCGATATATTAGCGGAGCAATGTAAGACCGATCGAAAGAGTTTTGCAAGCGGTTACGCGGCTGACAATGGAACCCGTCTGGCGTATAGGCGAGCTTTTGCTCGATACGAGTAGCAAGCAGTTGCTGCCGTTTCGCGCTGCCGTGACGGGCGTTTGCTGATTTATGGAAGTCGGTCTCATTGTCAGGGAACGTCCCACTTATTCTCCGTTCTCCGAGCGAAAGAGTTCTCGAAAGGTAAGACTACTCGGGCCTCGTCCCGGTCGAAGTTTGTATATACCGGTGATTGGGCCCCGTCTTTGCTCCCGATAATGCACGCTGCGTACGCAGGAGGAGAATTATGGCGATCGGTATTTATTCGTGTCGTCGATAGGCGCCTTACCGACCTGTCCGTGACTCTAATGATTCATTGACCTGACAGGGGCGCTAATGCTGCACCCACGTTACCGCGCTACCGTTTCTCTTTGAGAATCGACGGGATAAGGAGGGATATATGTACGGTACATAAGTCTTACCTGCGTATAGTAGAAAGCATATAGTATCGTTAAGTGCGAGATGATTGCTGGACAAGATAGCTGATCGATTATATCGTATATATCCGTGTACGCGGTTAAATCGGAGAACTTTATTTCTGTCTAAACAGACTTATATAGAACGGAATATAATTTAGAGTTCTATCCGTAGAAGGTCAACGAGTTGGAAATACTTTTCTATCGACACAAAGTGAAGGAAAATAGAACTTGGAAGTATAACTAACTGCTTGTAGATCGAAGACGTCGAAAGGGGAGCGCGGAAGTGCGCGGTGGATCTCGGTAATCTCGGGGGAGCGCGAAATATCGCACGATTCGTGGCGAACGGGCAACATCGTCCGATCGATCGGACAGCAGGTTGGGTCACGATCGTGGGCCTCACGGCTCTCCGAGCGTTGCGGAGAGAACGCTGAAGAAGTGGGGCCTCCTCGGGTTAACCGTCGACTCTGATAGGTCCGCTTAAACGCCCCCGGTTATGCAACCGTAGCGTCTAATAAGCTTCCTTCAGCGTGAGTACCTGTCGAGGTACAACGTGTCTTCGAAACTTAAGAGACTCCGAGAGTAAGAGAGAGACCATCTCGAGCTAGCCATCGAATCGCTTCTCTTCGATCACGACTACCGCGAATACCGCTCGTTTCTGTCTCCTTTCGATTACCAACATAATCCGCCGCGCTTCGCGTTCGACTTCCACGTTCGATCGAATCGATCTTAGAGACGACGTCTCCTTTTTCGAGATTATTTCCTCCTTAAATCTCCTTCGGAGCTGCATAGAAAACAAGAATCGTTCGTTTTGTTCGCCGATCCTTTTTACAACGTCTGGCCCTCTTGGCAAAACGACTCGTTCCAGCGGTACTTGAATTCTTTCCTTCCTTTTTTGCAAGGAATACATGGAGCGAAGAGAGATAGAGCGAGAGCGAGAGCGAGAGAGAGAGAGAGAAGAGTCCATAAGGCGCACAGGACTGCGAGAGAATATTAAAAATCACAATGCGGCATATTAACTTGACCCACTATCGGTGCACCAGGAAGAAAGCGCGCTCGTTTAAAGTCCCGTCGGCGGCTTCGCTAAAAACCGTAGGCGAGCGAGCAAAGGACGGAGAGAATCGCCCTCGCTTTTACGACGGTCGAACTTTATTGCGTCGGAGTGCAACCGCAGCGGGGGAATTAGCAATTGTAATGTTATAAGGCACGAGCACCGGTGGAAAGAGGGAGAAAGAAAGGAAAAAAGGGTGAAGGAGAGGCAAAGAGAGCGAAGGGTAAGAAGAAAAAGAGAAAGAAGAGAGGACGGCCCGGAAAGGTGGGTGGAGGATGGAGAAAAAGAGAGACGGTCGGACGAAGGATAAAGAATGCCGGACCCAAGGGTCACGAGGATTTCATTTGACGGAATAACGTGGCGTTTAAGAGCCGGTACCGTTATCGCGCTCGTTGCATATACCCAACTACAACCAGGATCGGTCCGACCCTCATCTCCTTGCTCGACTTATATTTCGTGGAATCAACAAGACAAAATGCTATTTCTCTCTCTCTCTCTCTCTCTCTCTCTCTCTCGTGATAAAATATTTCTAGACGTAGACGGATATCGCGAGATCAAGGAAGTATAAGCTTAAACCGAGTGCAACGCTTTCTCACCCCTTCCTTTTGAATAGTAGTTTCGGAGAGGCAAGTGCCTGGACCCACGAACCAAGGACGGGACGAGGTGGTACCGGCGAACGTAGGCTGGCAAGGGCCAGCTTGGGATCATCAAAGTGCGCCATAATGAGCGGCTCGCGCTCCAGGGTCAGAGGTCGCACGGTAATGAATTGTTTTGCACCTCGCGGGCAAAGCCGACTCTCCGACGAACCTTCCGTCGTCCTGCGTTCCCGGGCCCTGCTATCGTTGAGAACACGAACGCCCGTATTCTTCTTCGCGGTGCGAGAGACTAATGTCTCTCGAAGAGACTCGAGGCGGTCCTCCTCCCCATTCTCCTCGCCCTCTTTCTCCTCTTCCTTAGTCTTTCGAGCCGTCGTAGTTGTCGCAACGGAGTCCCAAAGGCCCTTGACTCTCGTCTTACTCTCCCTTCTTCCCGCGTGCAACGAGAAAAATGTCAAAAAGGCAGCTGAGTTATGGCGACCGATCAATCAGCCGCGCGCTCTTCCACGGTATGCGTCCTAATTGGCGAGAGACCGGTATATTCTCTAACGGTTATTAGAAGAAAGCGTACCTTCGTTTTCTATCGATTCGTTTGCATATTAATATCTCGACGTGGAAATACGGTCCTTCGATGTTTCTATTTACTCGCATTAGATCGAGCAACCTTTTGAATATTCATTTTGCGAGAACGTCAGCGGTGAAACTTTTAACGGATTATGGCGGAAGGATTCGACAACTTCGAAAGGAATAAACTTCGTCGATGGTACTTTTCATCGTTCCGTTGTTGACTCTAATATCCGAATATCGCTCGAGTTCTCTCTAATGTTCGCGATAGACAGAGACGGGCTTCTTCTTACGAATTCTTACGTAAGACAGCACGGGGCATTGTTCATCGCATCAAGTAAATTACGCCACTTAATCGTTCGTGATGGTGCATGTAACGCGAACGGAACGAGCGAGCGTGCAAGAGACAAAAGGACTGATTTGTCATTCGACGACGCGAGGATGCAGTTTCTAACGACGATTAAGCGATGAGGCACCGTCCAGTCACGATCTCAAAACGAATTCGTTTCTGCGAGGGAGAAATAGAAGCCAACGAACTTGTTTTCGGCTCGTCTCTAATTGTCCGACTCTTCGAAGAAAAATGTTGGTAATTATCGTCCTGACGTGGAAACGTTTAGGCGTAAAAAATTTCTATCGATCCATCGAAGAAAAGACGAGTGAGAGTACGATTTAATCTTTATCGCATTTATTGACGCAACGTTAACAAAACGATATGTGTGTGTGTATATATATATATATACATAATCTATGTACAGAACAGATTGCAGGAGTAGAATATTAGAATTGAAAGAAGACAAGGTTTTGAAAGAAGAGGCAAGATTTCGTAGGATCGCCCCCGATTTTGGAAAATAGCTTTATCCGCTCGATAAAGAAAGACACGTCGATAAGTCCACCGACACTTTCCTCGTCGTCCACGTCCTACGCTTCCCACACTCGATACACACGTGTTCCGTTCCGTCATCGACTGGCTCATGCTAATTCCATATTGATGAGCGTCATTTATTATCATCGCTCTATCCTCTCTCTCTCTCTCTCTCCCCATCTCATTCTATCTCTCTTGGACTGTTCGAGCGTGGATCGGTCTTCCGTTCCTCTCTTCTTCCTTCTTCCTTCCTCGGCGACGTAGAAGAGCACAGCCACCGACGTTGTTGGCGGCGCCCAAGGAAAAGCCTCGGACGTCGTCGGCTAATTGTCCCTCGAGGGAACTCATTTTTCGGTGCTCTTCGCTCCCCTATGGCGCCACGTTCCCTCGGCGATTTGTTAAACGTCGTCGTGGGGGCTCCGACTACGTCACGATCGATCGATCGATGGATCGTTAAGTCGATCCTCGCATCTCACTGCCCCGGGCGTCGCACGTCGATGACGACCGGACGACGATCTTCTTCATCTTCTTCTTCTTCTTCGGTCTCGGTGGACCACTATCACTCTTTTGCAACGTGACTTCTCCGATCGTAAAGTGACAAACGTGTCTTCGCTTATTCCGTCTCTTTTTCCCCCTTTTTCTTATAAATTATACGCGTAGGCGCGTTTGACTCTCGTTATCGATACGCGAGAACGTATCGATCGATCGCACGAAATCGCGACTATTCGTCACTCGAGGGAATTATTCGACTTTTCGTGATTTATAATCGTACGCATCCTACTCCGTCTTCTCTTTCGTTCTTCTTTCGTAACTCCCGCGTACTTTTATCTCGGAAACATCGGTATATATCATTCGTGAGTTGAATTTAAATCTCTCGCTTACGAGGACTCGTTTGTTTACTCTCTCTCTCTCTCTCTCGCTCCCTCTCTCTCCCTCTCTCTCTCTCTCTCTCTCTCTGTTTCGATATCGAACGAACCGAGCTACGTCGTTTACATTGGCTTTCGAAGGCGATCATTTCGCGCAGCAGCGCACGGCCGTCTTTTTCGTCAAACGATCTGCGCCTCGAGACTCGAACGTTATTCACAATTTAAACTTTACAGTTCCTCGCGAGATAAGGGTCGATCGTAATATTACCACGTAACATTATCTCCGGCGATCGGAGTGAACATCGATTCTCGATAATCTCGATCATTGTGTTGCAATTTATATGGCTTTAGAATACATTGTTTTATGAAATAGACGATTTTCTTTATTAAATAAAATAATTCGAATAGAATATAGTTGCCATTATAGATTATATATTTCGTATCTGTTATTGTGAAATACTCGGAATTGGAAAATTATTCGTGTACACGGATGCTTCCACTTTCTCTCTGTTTCTCTCTCTCTCTCTCTCTCTCTTTCCCCCTCTTCCTCCTTCAACGAGCCTGTGGGAATACGTATCGTCTATCTCGGATTTCCATTCGGAGAAAACGTTACATCCCGGGCCGAGCGTATAGAGCAGCACTGGCTCCAGAACCATTCCGGACGATTGCACTTCTGATGCCCAAAGGCCGATCACGATTTGCGCGGAGTTATACACAAGATCGGTAGATCACTACCGATGTAGATCACCGTTGCCTGCGGCGGCAAGATCGCCGGGTCGTACATACATCTCACCCTCGTGCACGCTCGTTTTAATGCAACTGCAACGGGAAACTTTGCTTCTCTCTCTCTTTCTCTCTCATCCGTGAGGAAGAATCGCGCATCTCTCCCACTCTATCTCTCTATCGGTCTTTTCCTTCTACTCGATTAGCTGATAAGATAATGTGCAGTGTATACGTACCTATATATTATGAAAAGATCGAGTCGCTCGGTGGCCACCAAGCCGATCCATTCCTTCGATCGCCTTCTTATTGACCCGTCCTGATCCTTAGGAATTTCTTTTGTTTAATGTAACTTTGCGATCTAAAGATATCTTCATTTTTTCTAACAGAAAAGTTCGATGGTTCTCTCTTTCTCTCTTTCTGAGACTGACGATTATCCACGATACCGTTTCGTTTAACAACAAAATCATCATCGTTCTTCCAAGACGAAATTTTTGGTTGCCCGAGAGAAGCATGAATTAGTAGAACGACATTTTTGTGTTCGACGCTCGTATCCGTTGGTACGCTTTTATTGGCTCATCACGTTGCCCGTCGAGTGCGAAGATAAAGCGACGAAATGGCAGGATAATGGCATACCGCGATCGCGTGTTCGAGGTAACGAGACCAAGGAGAAAGAAAAAGAAAGAGAGAAAGAGAGAGAGATGGTCTTTTGCTTTTTCATGACTTTCTGAAAGTCCTGGTTCCAAGCGTCAGTCGCGTAACAACTTGCTCGCTCGCAACACTCGTGTGGAATTCGTCTCGTAATCGTACGAGCGAGTCGAGCGAATACGGAGAACGCGTCGTGTTCGTTTGGCTGTGCGAGGCGCGAAACGACAAGAGCTCCTTTCGCAGATACAAGCGCTCGACGACGACGACGACGACGACGACGACGACGACGACGACGAGGGGCGAATGGTTGTAACGATACGTATTTTACGATCCTTGGCAAAGCCTCGACCCCGCGTTTTTTCGACTTTCTTTCCCCCTCTCTCTTTCTCTCTCTCTCTCTGTTTACAAGCGTCTTTCGAGTCTCTTCACTTCTATTTCCTTCCCTTGTTTAACCTTGGGCCCGAAAATTCGTGACGCATATTTTAATCCTATGAGAAAAAAGAGACATTCAATGAATGTACATACGTTTACGATAGGTGAAAGAAAGTATTTGTATATAACAATTTGTAATATACTACGTAGTATACTCGTACGATCGTTACGTTTCGATCTATACATGTAAACAACAATGAGATACGATTTATTTTATTTAGAAAGAACGGAAAACATGGACTTTTCGTTCGATAACATTGGAGTTTTTCGAGGTTGGAATTTCGTGGAGTAGGTAACGAGAAATCGAAGGAGCGTTTACGTCTCTACCAGGAAGAAATCGCGTAAAACGGTTTTACACCCTTGGTCTTCCATAAAATTCGGATCGTTCGAGGGACCACCCCGAAGATGTCGGCTATCCCGACTCGGAAGACAAAAGCCAAAGAACGATCTCCGCGTAATTAAGGTCGTAAGAAGAAGCAACGCGTTAGGTAGTGCTCTTTGGCGTTTATCGCAGAGCCGACGCCTCCTTTTCTTCTTTCTTCGTTCCTTCTTTCTTCTTTTGCGGCTCGCGCGAGCCATCGTATTTCGTCGAGGCCTCGTTTGTCCTTCTCCTCGTCGTCATCTCGTTGTTCCACGAGAACGCCGCTCGCAACTTGGATGGCTGTAAAGTGCGACGTAAATCAGGCCGTTTAGCCGTATAATTTGGCAGGACACGCTGGGCCTTCTCCTCTCGGTGGTTCGACTACGTCAAAAAGGATATCTTGACGCTGCGCGTCTCTCGGTTAAATCGCTAAGGGTATAAATATCCGTGGCAAGTACATTCCGCCGTTGTTACGGGCGTGTCTTACTCTCTCTCTCTCTCTTGCTCTTTCATGCGTATTACATGCGTTTGCAAACGTACACGTTCCGTCTTCTTTTTTTTGAGAAGGAGAGACACGACGAGTGGACACGCTCCGAGACGTCCACCTTTGTGAACGGAAAGAAAGAATAGAACGAGAGTGTGTGTGTGTGTGTGTGTGTGAGAGAGAGAGAGAGTCAGGATCGAGAAGGGATGGAAGACGAAGAAAAGAAGAGGGAGGCGAGGGTGGGGATTATATAGCTGCCAAATTACAGTACCTGGCCACCCATAATGCAGCGACGTAGTCGACCATGGTAATAATGTTGGTATTAACGGCGCGGTAACGTTCCCGTCAGTGAAATTATAGGTGTCAGGGGCGTGTTAATTTTTATGCTTATTGATTTTCATATTTTACCACCTACCACCAGTGGTGCTGGCGTGGTAGTAGAACAGCAACCTAGAAGAGCTATTGGATCGTTTCGTTTACGTTCCACTCGCTTCTGAAAGCCGCTTCCCTTCTTTCTCTTACCTTCTCTTCTCTTCTCTTATTTCTTTATTATTCGATATTCTCTCTCTCTCTCGTCTCGACTTTGCTACCCCGTGAGGCACCCTCGTTTTCAAGCGAAATTTTTACGGCGAAGAGCGCGTTTCGGTCTTTCAAATTTTCTAGCCGGTCTCATTTTTGCTCGACCGGCCCATCTGTGGTTCGATAATTTGGAGACTCTGAAAGGTACAAATAAGGGGCGTGGGTGTGACAAAGTTTTAAGAGAGGGACGCTTGTTCGCAGGTACACCGATTGGTTCGGAACTTTAAAGTCCGCTTCGGGATTTATAGGCTATATAAATTTCGTATGTTATGGGTACAGTAAACTCTGCAGGTACTTAACGATAGACAAGTATCTCTATAGTTCGACAATGTTTCTCGTGACAGACCTATATCATTAGAATTTCAGTCGTACGTAGATTGAATTTATGACGTATCGTTGTCACGAAAATTTTAGACAAGCTTTAACACCGCGTTTCATTGTCGCCAATTTAAATATCCGATACGAGTCGATTCGTCGACTAGATTCCATCCTTACGAGCGTGAAAAGTGTAGAAGAGGGGAATGGAATTTCGGTGGAAGCACGAAAAAAAAAAAAAAAGAAAAAGGAAAAAGAAGTAAGAAAAGAGAAGAGAGGAGGATTGCGGCGGTGGGACAACTCGGAGAGTTACGGACCATCCATGTCACGTTCGAATATTTTGGCAAATTTATGCCCAATAAAAATTAACCAGACCCCTTCTCGTTCTGCGGTTTTCGGCCGTGTAAGCGCGCTAGCGCGCTAACAGTACACTAGCAACACACTAGCGGCACATTGGCAGGAACAACCACCGACGGCAGCTACCACCAATACCACCGACGATGACTTTCAAAGTCGTTTAACGACAAGGTGCCCATCGGTTTTGCCGTGGTCGTTGTGTATGCGCGCATACGTCGAAACGTTCGTCGATTCGTTCTCTTCGTTTGGCGAGAGTAAGCAAAAGCGGGGTGATTTACCGCTGAATTTTCTTTTTCCTCGCGTTCGATCTTTCTCCTCTTCTTATTTTTCTTCTTCGCCCTTCCGTTTCTTCTTCTATCCCGGACTTTTTATTCTTTTCCTCTTTAGGAACTTCATCGCAGTCCTGACGCGAAGGAAGCCTTTCCCTCCTTTCTTTTTTTCCCTTTTTTGTCTCCGGGTATCTTGTCTTTTTAGTTACAGGACTTTGTCCTTCGCACCTTCCTCCGGTTCGAGTATGGCGGGGGCGCGTGAGCAAATCTCTTTATTCTTTTTATTTCTCATTCCTTGGAGAGTGCGTACGCGGGGAATGTGTCGCCGGTGTAAATCAGTCAACGTCCGCGGGGATTAGAGTTTACTGTATCCCCGTACTCTCGGACGTCTCCTCGCAGTTCCAGGTACGGCACAAGCTGGCCCCATTGCTTTTCTGCGAATCAGATTTCTCTGTGACAAAAAAAAAAGGACGAGAAAAAAAGAAAGAAACAAGAAAAAAAAGGACATTGCACGGACCCGATGAAACGATCAAACTTTGTGTCGAAGATATTCGACATTTTTTTCCTTCCCGTCGACCAACAATTCATACCTTATTCTTGATTTTAAACGATCGAATTTATAACGATATTAACGTCTCGCCGAAGAAACCACTAACGTGCGTATTGATATTTGAATGGTTTACGAATATATTACGGTATTGAATATATTATATCGTTTTGAATGAGACGGGACGTAGGACGCAACGAAGAAATATATCAATGAACGTGACGTTAATTTCGTCGAGTAAAAAGAATTCACGAAGGAGAGAGACGGGAGATGGGTGAAACGGTTTCAATTTCGCGATAGACAGGGGTAACGAGATGGGCGAGAACGGCCCTGGTACGGCGGCGGTTAAGGTGGTTAAGGGCTAACAACTGTGACGCACTGCGACCGCAGACGCTTGTAGAGGAGAACCGAGATCGACCGCATCGGCTCTGCTTGATTTCACGGCCGCTAATTAGTCCATGCGCGCTTTGCCACACGTCTAATCGCAAATTTATAAGCCACCCTGAAAGTCCCGCGGAAGGTCGCGCGAGGGCGTAAACGATGTCGCGCTGTCGCATAATCTTCGAGAAGAGTTCCTCGTGAATTTTAATCCCAAGGTTTTGCCTTCCTCCTTCAACGTCTCTCGCTTCTCCAGGTGTTTGAATAATAAAGCTCAGACCTTGCCACCAATTTATATTTAAACTTTCAAATCTATCGAGATCAACAATTTATATAAGATTTATTTCCAAGTCAGTTTATTTTAATTCGTCGAAAGAAGAGACCGCGAGAATATTTTCAAAATCGATTAGACGAAATATTTATTTTATTTAGTCGAATTATCCCAGTTATCGCAGTGACACCTGCTTGCGAGGGAACATCATTGGTAACTACAAGTCACCTAAACGATACGTTCTCGTGCTATGCGGGGTAAAAAATCGATTCGCGTCACCTGCCTGTCATAAGTTCAACGGTGGTTCCCATAGCCCCGACGACTATGAGGGATTTCGGAATCGCATCGTGTCATTAGTTCTACGTACCCCTGAATATCGATGGCTAGTCGGTGCGTTAATAACCCATGACGTTTCATACACGAAGTGCTTTTTTTTGTCAAACCCGAATAACTGTACTTCCTGTTCACTTGAACGAATTCACCTGATCTCTCAACGTGCCTAGAAACGTTTAATTCGATCGATCGTTATTTTTTTAGTTCATTTCGAAGATAAGATATCGTCGACGGAGCGCGGGAAAAAGGTTTCTCTCTCTCTCTCTCTCTCTTTATTTTTGTTTTTCTTTTTTGCAAAACCATCAAGATGATATCAAAATTTAAACATACGTGTATACTCTGTGAAAAAGTAACGTAATTTCTCGACGTAATAGGGAGATAAATTTTCGTTCCCTAGGTGATCGAAGTGAGACGTATTTCCATGCTAATCGCGCGTCGTATCGATCGTCGCATTAATTCTCAAGAGCGCGTTTAAGCGAGGTAGACGAGCCTGGACAGGTTCGAGGGGCCGGACTCGACGAAACGTCTTGATTTCGCGAGCGATCGTAAAGTTAATCGATCGGCTCCATTAAATCGCGGCACGGTAATCGAAGCGATACACTTTTCGTGACGCCAGGGCCCTCATTTCAGAGGGAATCGCAGCTGCGGGGGCGGGGAGGAAGAATAAAGAGGAGAAGGAGCGGAGGGGGAGAGAGGAGAAGAAGTAAAAGAAGTAACAGAAGAAGCAGCACGAGAGGATAGGCAGAGTTGGCCGCTCGTTCGCTTTTATCGACCGCCGTTGTAGAGACAGGGCTTGGGAGAGAGAGGGGGAGAGAGAGAGAGAGAGAGAGAGAGAGAGAGAGAGCAGAGAGGCCCCATAAAACTCTCACGTTATTTACTATGTTAATTGGCGCCCACGTCAAACACAAATTTATGCTAAAAGCCAAGATGTTATCGAGTAGCCGAGCGCGTTACGGCGCTGACAGCTCCTGTGTGCCTCTCAGTGCCGAAGCTCTGCGTTCGCGTCTTCGTCGCGCTTCTTCCGCGAGGATTCGATCGAGAGAAGGCCTTCGTCGAACCGATGATACCCCGATATCGATCTTCGGCGCCTTCATCCTCAGCCTTCTCCCTTTTTTACTCTTTCCTTCTCTACTCGCTTTATCTTTCTCTCTTCCTATCTCCGTCATATCCGTCGAACGAAAACAGTCTATTATCAGAATCGTCGCACTTTTTTTCAAGTTATCCGTATTAAGATAATTTGGCCAATAGAGAATCGTGATCCTTTAGTTGAGATTTATGCTCGGAGAGAAACTCGATTTACATAGATATTTAAGTATATGCATCGAATCGAATGAAATAATAGTGAAAGTGATTCGGTTGCGAGGAGTGACATAATTGAGCGATTGATCATCGTCCCGATCCTGATGTCTTCATTCCCATCGTCGAGATCGCAAGAGTTTCGAATACTTTTCTAGAGAATCTAGATTGAAATGGATCGATTTAAGAAATCGATCTTTTTCGTTCTCTTACCGTCTTACATTTCTCTTTGTTCGAAAATATTCAAGTCGGTTAAAGAGTTTGCTATGGTCGAACGGGAACTATCCAGTGGGCTTACCCAGTTGTCTAGTTGCGAAGGGCAAGCTAGAAGCACGTTCGGCCCGTCCATGACTTAAAGTTTTATGGTGTCTAAGACACCACGCGGGGACCATGTGTTCTCCAGATACTACCGAGAATAATGGAATTTACGTGTAATACCGTTCTCTCTCTCTCTCTCTCTCTCTCTCTTCTTTTTTCTTTTTCCTCGTGGGAAGAGGAAAGGAGCGTAAAATGGAGTTTTCGAAGGTGTCACGAAAAGAGCATAGAGTGTTCGCCATACGGAATGCACACGTTGCAAAATCAGTTTTTCTTTTGAAAATGCAGAATCCAAACGCGACCGTTACGTATCACCAATTTCACTCTTTTCTTTTCTTTTTTTTTCTCTTCTTCCTCCTATTCTTCTTCCCTTCTTCATCTTCTTCCCCATCTTCTCCTTCTTCATTTTTTTCTTCTTTTATTCCCTTCCACCTTCGAGCATCATCCTCCCGCGCTGCTTCTTCTTCTTCTTCTCCATCTCTCCTCACTCTTTTTCCTCCTCCTTCTTAACGTCCGACAGGTGATTTACACGCAAGGATTTATTGCTCGCAAAATTTTACGAAAGGCTCTGACCCGCACCGAAACCGGCGTGTCGCGGTCATCCGCGCGAGAAACGACGCGCTCTTCCAGGAACGAAAAACCATTTTTTATGGGAGAGAATATTCGAATGACATCGATGGAAAGAGAGAAGGACAGAGAGAGAGAGAGAGAGAGAGAGAGAAAAGAGATATGTAATCTCGCGTGCACATACGCCGTGAAATACATTCTGGCGATACGTTTCGTAAGTCGCATCCGCGTTCTGCTTTTGGAAGATTTAAGGTATTAGGCGTGGAACGACGTCGATAAAAATTGAAATAAGTACCCGGACGATGAAGTCCTACGTTCGTAAATTCCCAAGACCGAGCGAAGTTTAACGGAACGTTTATGTACGTACTTACGTATACATATCTGATATCGAGGACAATTTTTTTTTCCGAAGGATTTACGAATATTTTAATTCGGCCAGTCGTTTTACGGTAAGATCGAGCAACCTAATATGTCTTGAATTTCGTGGGAAGATAAAAATGAAAAAACGACGAGAAAAATTCAACGTTAGCAAGTTGCTCGACTTTTCGAAATGCAAAGAACATCTGAAAAATCATTGCGAGCTTTAGGTGGCTCTCTCTCTCTCTCTCTCTCTATCCTTCTTTTCTTTCTGACGTGTGTGTTGGTTAGGAGGACGTGGGCGTTTATGCCGTCAGTTTTATTACTTTGACGGGCGCCGTTGGCTCTACGGACGACGGCAATCGCGCCTTTACAAGCAAGATCATTCTCCTTTATGGTTGAATTTCAATCCCGTCGGACGAGGGGCATTTCTGGAAAGCGCGCCTCTTAACGCAAACCCCTCTTGGCCGATCTCGACCGGCCACCGATATATGTAAACGTCGAATGTCGGAGATCGAGAATCCTCCGACGATTGTGCCCGTGCGATATCTCTTCGAGATTAAGTTGTTTCTTCCTACCTGACGTTTAAAGACACTCTCATTCGTGATATCTGCTATTGTTTAGCGTTAGGTATACATCATTTTTATATAGCCTTTGACCCTGTATATCGTAATATCGTTATCTTCTTCCCGACTGTGATACAAGGAAAAACATAATTTTGACAAATAATGTCCCTTTGCACAATAAAATTGCAGAAGAACGGGCAGAGGTAAAAGTAATAAATTCGAAGAGTTCGTCCGTCGTAAGCTCGGTATCACTTTCGAGGTAACAAAAGTAAAAGTTCGCGGGCGTCGCGTTCGAAGGATTCGCAGAAAAGCTGCCACAAACACGATAGGTGTGTGCGAGGGAGGCAGCTGGTTTACAAAAAGAGGATACATCGAAACCGAGTGTTGGCAAAGCGCATCGAGTTCCTTCGGGTTTTTCCGCTGTAATTTATGCCCGATAATGAACCTGCACTCCGTAGATAGCGTAAGGTCAGGTGTTAATGCCGGTGCGTGTGTGGTGCGAGGAGAGTAAGGCTCTCTCCGCGTGGGACTTGTGGCACATTGGGCCCACCCGTGCGCGCGCCGCTCGACTCTCTTTCTCTCTCTCTTTTTTTTTTTTTTTTTCTTTCGATTCAGCGCACGAATTAGCTGTGCTCACGAGTCCGTATACGCCGGTTCGCACTTGAAATCAATGAACATCGACTGCGCTACGTACGTTGGGATCCGACCGTGTGGGTGGTTAATTAGAAGCGATTTCGCGTCGTAGAACCGGAGAAACGGAGAGGAAAGAAATTACATCGCCCTTTCTATTTTCGACCGTGCTCCAAGCCTTTCGATTTCGACGTTGAATCGTATCGACCGATCAAATTTATTGAAGTTTGCCGACTGATTTATAATACATACGCACGCGCGTTCATAATATATATATATATAACTACATATATACGTGGATACGTATGTCAGATGAAAAATTTCTACGAAACTAGTTCATCGAAACTATTTCGTGAGGATTGGCCAAGCCCGATCTGTAATCTTTTAAATTAGCGTTAAATTATATCGTTTACGAGTGACGTACGATAAGGATCGCGCCGTTCGTGAAATTACGTATCTACGCGAGGGTCATTTATTAAAATTACATCGAGAATGCAATATTCGTGGAGCATCGGAAAGTACACAATTCGGCGTTACGAAATAGAGAGGACGAACGGCGTCGATGAGTCGTGAGATATCTTCGCGGTACGCGCGCGTGCGTTTATGTGGGTGAGAGGCGCGAGAGAACTCGCCCTGTGTACTTTCTCTTCGAACTCGCTTCGTTTCTCGGAATCTACTCGTGACTCCGATCGAGTCTTCTTTTTCGATCTATTCAAGGTTATGTCGAGCGAACAACGAAAACAACTATATTCCGTTTGATTATGTTTTGGAACGCGAATAATAGAAACGATTCTAACGTTAACCTTACTTAGTCTTTAGCGTTCTTTGAAGGAAGACGAGCGTTTTCAGCGTTCCTTTGATAATACGGATGACTCCGAGCGACGCATACGAGCAACTTCGAGGCCGTTTAAAGGCCTTACACGATTGTACGGGTTCTGGTAGAGTGGTCCCAAAGAGAAATGCAAGGAGAGAGAGAGAGAGAGAGAGAGGAGAGAGAAGCGACTCTCGAGATCAGCTTCGGCAGTCTCAACTTCGTGGGGTTATTCGCAATATACCCGACAACGTATTCACGATTCACGGTGTATAAAGTACGTGCTTACGAGCGTGGCACAATCGAGCGAGCCTGGACCTGAGAAAAAAGAAAGAAAAAGAGAGGAAGAGGGAGAGAGAGAGAGAGAGAGACGACAAGCCCGTGGGCACGAGCTATTAAGATATTTGAATAATATTAACATGGGGAGCTCGCGAGAGCGTCGTGGTGTCGATAACGAGCTAGGAACCCGCTCGAGCGCGCGCACGCATCGGTCCCAAGGCGATGTTACGCGAGAATTTTAGTGCTGGAGGCACCGATAAAACGGTCCCCGCAACGATGACGTCGCTCGTTCGAACGTATCCTCTTGCAGCCGATGCAGCACGCGCTGGCTATTTCGATAGCAGGTGTCGTCGATGGACGCTCTTCTACTTTTTATCCTTTCTTTCTTCAACCTTCTCTTCGCGACGACCTTTCTCTCGCGGCAGATAGCGACTCGAGAAAAGAAGTCCTGAATGTAAGAATCTTTGCGGATTAGAAAGAGAGACGTACGTACGCGCGCATACATAGACGCACACAGACTTGTGCGAGCGGATATATATATATATATATATATATATATATATATATGTGTGTGTGTGTGTGTGTGTGTAAATACCTACTCGATAGCGTCGTATCGAATTTCAAAGTAAGCAAAGGGCTCTGTTAGACTCGAAGGAATATCGTAATGGCGCGATATTGCTTAATACTTTCCTATATCGGCTACGTAAAAGTAACTCTTTCCATTTTACTAGATTATTTCCACAAGGAGAATGTTAATGGGTATTATTATCTCGATCACATTTTCATATGATCATACGATTTCGTTTGATTTTCATAAGTCGCACTTTCGACCTAGTTGCGATATCTCGTGGTTGTGGAATCAATCGCGAGAATCGTGATACGGTCGAAGAGCACGTACAACTATGCGTCAACCGAGGAAGCCCTGAGTAAAGTCGCGATTGGAACCTACTCGGCATCGTCACTTGTTGACGGCAGCTTCTCACGTACTCGGCACGCTCGAGACGTCGATTCTCTTATCGAACGGACGAGAACGATCCGTTCGTCGTCTCCGAGGAATGAAATCAGCTCTCTCGGGTGATCTCATTTCTGTGAGTCGATCCATCGGGATATTTCTGAGAATCGCTTCGGCCGACTCGATTTCGTCTCGAACGTGTCCAGGAACGTAAACTCTCTTTTTCTCTTGTCGCAAACGTATGTCGTCCACATGGTGGAGCAGCACAGAGGTTGGTTGTCCGTTACCGTCGGTGGCCCTGGCCAGCTCATTAATGCAGGTGCAGGTACATAACGTGAGCTCGCGCTTCGAGAGAATTTCGACGGTGGTGTATGCTCGCCATGTGTGTCGCAGGTAAAGAGCGAGAGAAAGAGGGGTAAAGCGAGGAAAAGGGGGAGAGAAAGAGAGAGAGAGAGAGAGGAGAACAGGTAAGGGCCCGAAAAACATGTGATGGCCAGCCTCCGGCCGTGGCTTCGTTCGGGCTTCGCGTTCGAGCACGTACCACCAAGGACGCGTGGAAGGTGAGCGTGCTGCACGTTTCCAGAGAAGCGCATCGGCGAAGGATAAAGAGGAAAAAAGAAAAAAAAAAAAAAAAAAAGAAACGAGTCCATCGAACACGACGAAGATTCTCGATACTTGAACGTTTCTCGAGAATGAGAATGAAGAATCTCCTTCCAGTCGATTCCAAAGAATGTCGTTTGCGCTGGAGAAGAAGCAAAATCTTCATTTAGTCTTGAAATCAACAGAGCGAAGATTTTAATTAATATTAATGGCTCGTGCGATGAAACGTTCGCACCGTTTCAACGTAGAAAGTCAAACCGCACCTACATACGTCCTAATAATCGACGACTACCTTATACCTGCCTACTTACTTACCTACCTACCTACCTACCTACCTACCTACCTACCTACCTACCTACCTACCTACCTATCTACAATCCTCTCTTCGTTCGAATGCCGATTTTTCGCGTACGCCCATTTATATTGGCATATTTACGTCTCGAATTCATAGCTCTTTTTTTGACCGTGCGATCGAGGGCGCAGAGGTTAATCTCGTGAAAGCGGGCAACGGTGGCTTCCCACTGCGAAATACGTCGCATTTCCATCAGCGATACGGTACTCTGCATTGAAAGATGAACGAAGACGAAGAGATAGAAGTGCAGGAAGAAAGAAGAGGACGAGAGAGAAAGAGGGAGAGGGAGAAAGACACGTATGAAAGATTCAATCCCAGTGGAAAGATAGGAGAAAGAGCGTTCGATCGGCCGCAAGTGGAGGGCATCGTTCGAGACTTTGACTCTCGAGAGCGCGCGAGATCTCCGGTAATTAACGTCGACGGAGGCGTGGTGGCCTCCTCGGGGGCATCCTCGGCTCGTCTCTCTTTCTCCGAGACGATTCGTCTTCGTCCTACGGTGCGTGCACCTTCTTCGCGGCGTCTCACATTCGCTCATCATCAATTTATGCAGAACAATTCAACGACGACGGTGCATTACGGAGCGTGCGCGCGCGCGCGGCGCCGGTTCAAAGACCTCGCAGCACACACACAGCAAGCGCGCGCGCGAACGTCGAGAATATAGGCACGATCGTCGGAGGACGCGAGAAATTCTCTTTCTCTCTCTCTCGTTCTTTCTTTCTTTCCTTCCTTCCTTCTCTCCACCCCCTTACCACCTTCTCTGACTCGCGCGCGAGCTCGTCTTTTCGTCGGCAATTAGCATACGATTGACCCTGCGCAGTGACCCTGCGCGCCTCACTTCGCCGCATACGAACGATTGAATTAAAACGCGTTAAATACGCTCGCCGATTTCTTCCTTTTCCTTCCTTTACCCTTTCAGATGGTGATTAGAATATCGATGATTATATATCGAAAGTCCTTGAGCATATAAGTAACTCTCATATGTCGTTCTTTAATTGAATCTTAAAAAGATCGAATAAATGTTATCGCCATTGTGCGTTTTAATCTTTCGTCGGGATTTCTAAGACAATCCGATTTCTATTACGAACGTGACAGAGAGTTTAAGTTCCTTCCGTATTCTCCCTTTCTACTTTTAAAACTTTTCCGAGGCTATCGAGAAAGAGGAAAACTGTATGGCCACCAGCATCATATTTTAGACATAAAATGGACAATTGGCAAACGTTCCTGATATAAAGATAATTAAATGTATTATTAAACGATCCCTAATAAACTGCATTATATTGAGTAATTGTACATATTTTATTTTTATAGCCTTGTCCCTTCTTAAGGGCATTGTTGAAAATTAACCATGTGAAGAATCTGGTCTTTCCGTTTGTTTTTTTAGATTCCGTTATACCTGCTGAGATATATTGCAGGATTAAGGGACTTTGCACGATAGACCGACCAATCTGGTATAGTTTCGTAACGCACCACAAGGTACCATTTAATAAAGTTTTACCAGGCAAGTGCAGACACATGGAGTACCTTAAACGTGCTCGAAACAAAATTTCAAATCTTACGAAGCGTCCTCAATCGAAATAATGGTCGGACCAGGGTTCATTTCCACTAACCATTATCATTCTATTTATAAGCAATTATCGTTAACTTTTACTTAAATTGTTTCAAGCAGGTATTTTTAAGTTTTATACATTTCAAGATGTTTCACAAATGCAAGGTCAAAAACTTTATGACATTTATGCATATGCACGCTTTTCCAACGCTTGAGAAAATCTACGAGGAAGGTTGGGTCTATTGTCGAATTGTTGTGACAATGTTCGTTGCCGAATATCCACATGTTTGCCAAACACTCTGCGAACATGGGCACGAAATAAGTCGTACGCTGTGTGTCGCCTTTGGGAAATGTTCGGATTGCGAGCCGACATATGGTGCCAGGCTGACGAAGCCGATGGCAGGTGAGTATTCGTAGCAGAGCCGATGGGAATTTTTGTGGCTGGCTACCTGTCGACTTGCCTTCGTACGCATAGTTTCCGGACGGCTTTACGTCCGTACATTGTTCCTCGCCATTGAGGAAACGGTCTTATCTACTGATAGGAAGTGCAACGCTTTTAGCCGTACCACCGATAATAAGTCGCTATTATGATAGGAGAATGTGAATTGTTTCGTGGCTTTCAGCTGGGCTTACGATAATTTCCACATTTCTGAGCTAACAGGTTTTTACTAGACTCATATTTTTCTTCTTTTTTCTTTTTTTTTCCTTCTTTCTCCTTTTTTTCCTCCCGTTTTTCTTTTTTTCACTTCACACCCATCTTACACACGTTTCATGTCATTTTTTCAAAGGCATTAATTAATAAAATTCTGACGATATTACGTGTCATTCGTATTTTTGTCCACGTTCGGGCAACGCGATCGGCCTTGTTCGCCGTATCGGAAAGAGAAAGTATATCGTTTACTATCCTCGCCTCGACCTCCAACCCCGAAGCACACTTATCTCGAAGAAAGTTTGTACAGTTGTAAAAATACTAAAGAATCGAAAGAGAGAATCTTCTCGTACGAATAGAAAGACTCGGTCCATTTCGTTCGATTATACGCGGGAGCGTATTTGGACGAAGCGAGATCTCTCTTTCTATCTTTAAGATTCATAAATCTCCTCGTGACGATCCACGGCGTCACTCGGCATCACAGATCGCGAGAAGATCGGCCAAGAGAAATTGGTCCTCGGGTAAAAGTCGATTTATCGCAGCACTTGGAAGCGCGCCGGGCACTGACAAACTTACGAGTCGGTGTCATCGTGAGCGATTGCTCAACTCGAATCGATCCTTCTTTCGCCAGGACGTGTAATACAATTGCTGAACAAGGAATACGGCATGCGGAGAGCGTATATCGTTTAACGATCTGGCATTCCTCCGAGAACGATAGCGTCGATAGCTACGGTAAAGAGAACACATTGAATATCTAGTACCGTAAACATATTCTCCTTTTATTCTTTCCAATAATGCTTTCAACTCTTTATCGATCGAGTTATTACAAATGAGTTAAACCAATTTACAAGAGATTATTTTGTACGTTCGTAGATGTTTTTATGATCTTCTTATCAACGAAGGTTCCATTATTACTAAAACGATATTACGAATCGAGATATCTTGCTATTGTCGTAAACAATATTCGAAACGTATTAGAGATCGTTCTTGGTCGCACGTGCCGTCGGAAGCTCGTCTCGTCGCGATACGAACCGGATTTCAATTATCTCTGCATTATCAGTGTCACCAATTTTACTATTGCTTTTCACGAGAAACATTCACTGACATGGATTTCGGGTCGCGTAGCGGTACTCACCGCGTAACACAAATATCGTCGATCCTCTCTATCTCCTTCGATCTCTCCGGATTATATCACCGACCTCTCTCTCTCTCTCTCTCTCTCTCTCTCTCTCGAACGTCACGAGAAAAAACGGCGCCTACGCATGGCGCCAGCCTCGAAAGAAAGCGCTTCGAGCAGGGTCGAGAGGAGTCGAGAGTCTAAATGATCGCCTCGTACTCGTTCGCGGCATGTCGCGCACGAAAATGCGGGTGAGTATTTGGTTCTTACGTTCCACACCCGGAAATGATTCTACGCGGGATAAAGAGCGCGTCGACGACGACGAGACGGGGCGCGATGACGGAGTCGGTAATATCCTCGATATATTCTTCCCCATCCTTGAACCGATATTACGTTTTACTTATCCTTTTCCGAAGGAAAAGGGGACAGGACTTAGGGCCGAACGAGGTCGCCCGTCTACATGTTCTTTCATTCTTTGCTCTGAATCATCGTAAGGAAAAAAAAAAAAAAGAAAAAAGAAAAAAAAAAGAAAAAAAAAAAAGAAAAAAAATCAAGGAAAAAGAAAAAGAAAAAAGAAAAGAAAAGAAAAGAAAAGAAAATCGAATTCAATGCGGATACAAATTGCCGTCATTCGTCGAACGTTATTGTTCAAAAGACGTTATCGTACGAAAGAATTGCACGTTCGTCGAATTTTGAAATTGCTTATATTTCTTTGAGAATGCGAAAGTTAGGATCGTAAATACGAGAGGAACTCGTGCGCACCATGGCGAAGTTGCCGCGTGTCCTCTCGTACGTCGAGATTATAAAGCTACGCGGTACGTAAGTTTTAAATCTCCTTTAAAGGTGAACTGAGAAATTACTCGTTACTTTTTAAGGAGCACACGCGAACAACAATGCGCGTCCCGGAAGTGAACGACGCGATGGAAGAACCGATTTATCCTTTTGGCGAATATAAAACCGTCATTAATAAGAGGGACCCCATCCTTTCGGCATCTCGTAAACTACGCTCTTAAAGTTCCCTTTTATCGCGAACCAATATTCGGGACAGTTTACGGCGCGTACCCCTTTCATTGTACGTACAAAGATGTACTCGTAGAAATAATCGTATAAGTTACGATCGTTACCGCGAGAGTATTCGAAAAGATCTATATAGAGTTGTCTCGTTCTCGCGTGTTTTTACGCGTAGCTTTCCGAACGTCGAAGTCCCCATATATCGTTGCTTAAAAATGTACGAGCAGCTTCGTTTCGAATCTACGAGTATTTCAATAGAATCGATCAACTTTATATTTCGTAAATTCTATATCTTTCAATCTTTCGAGATAGTTCGAATGAACGATTTGTCTTTCGGCCTCTCGATTCAATGATAACACGTTAATAAAAACTTTTGTATATTTTATAAGCTTGACTATTTCGAATAATCGCAGGTGCGTTCTAAAGTAAGGTGCCACGTAAAGCTAAAGTTCGCCACCCCGCGGCGGTAAACTCGGTTTATGCATGCCAGATGACGAATCGCCGACGCGTGCTACCTCCTTTTAATTCCTTTTCTTTATACGAACGTACCATCGCATCGTCGTGACGATGTTTCATGCGTCGATAATGGAACCCGTGCCACTGCTATAATTACGTACGCGCGTATTAATCAGAATACTAAAGAAAGCACATCATTGATTATTCGAGAATAATATATGAGTATATTGCGTGGATCTGAATGGAAGAGAATACGATAATGTTTCGAATACTGTTATACGAACTTTTCATTCGCGTTACAAAGATCAACGTATGTAGCATCTCTATTGATCGTTTCTTTCTTACGAGCTAGGTATAACAATATGATAAAAAAATATACCTACGGAAAGATAATTACGTTCTAGTATATAAGAGCGAGGAATTGTCCTTGCCGATGTAAACACATGTTCGTTTTCGTATAACCACAAGAACGCCATCGCGTGTCGTTCAAACGCTGCGAATCTATCGAGGTGTAACGACGAGGTCGTGGGGGTACTTTGAAACAAGAGAAGATTCTTCGAGAGCTATCGTTCGATCGAGTGGGAGCAAGAGAGAGAGAGAGAGAGAGAGAGAGGGAGGGGAGGGGAGGGGACCGGAAAAAGGGGTTGCAAGGAAGTGTGGCCGGGGAATTCGCAGGTGACGAGGAATGGATCGAAATAGAGACGAAAGAAGGAACAGAGGACAGAGAAAGAGGAAACGATCTAAAGGGGTCTAGGTGAGTAGGAAGGAAATGAGGTCACCGGACCTTGGCCCTTGGTGGTCACAAGTTATAGCAGGTGTACTCTCGTTGTATGGGGGGAGTCATCGATATCGCTTATATCCACGTACGGCTACCTGAAATATCCTTTCCTTTATCATTTACTTTGGCGAAAATTGTCCGGGATATCTAATTTCTTATCTAATCCTTCAATTGTTCTTATCGAACATATGCATAAGACGTATATACCGTGCGAATATTTTCCATCGTGCAATCGCCTCCCCTTTCGACGTTTATTCGAATATTTTTAACCGTACTCGGCTATACTTAGATTATATAAAGATCGATGCGATCTCTCGGAATAATTTATGTCTACCTCGGGAAAGCGTAGCACGAATAAGGAGGAGTATTGAAATAATCGTGTGTTGTTCTCGTTGATAGAACTTTCTCTCTCCCCCCCTCTCTCTCTCTCTCTCTCTCTCTATGAAAAATATATGGTAAACGAAATAATAGAATAAAGCGATTCGTTCGATCGTCCAACGAAAATAAAAAGAAACGGTTCGAAATGGTACGTGGTAGTGTAAGATAATGTAAGTACGTATACATATATGGATAGATAGGAGGAAGAAGGAAGAAACGGAGTTTCACGAGGAAGAAGGAACGAAGACGAGAAAGGATAACTCGTGGGACTACGGTCACGTAGATTCCAGCGCGAACATAATCACGCGATATCGCTAGAATCCGTCGTTATCGTCTTGTGGCGGGATATTAGCGCGAGTTTCTTACGAGGCGGGAGCCCGAGGCTAAGAGAGGCGTAATGCGGTAACGACATTGATGATATAATCTCCCGTACCAAGCCGCGTACCAAGTTAGACATGTGTGCGAGTGGTGTGTATGCTTGCGTACGCGCAAATACGAGCAAAGGCACCACGAGAGTTCGTGCGTATTCGCGCGAGTGTGCGCGTGCCAGAGGCCGCGCGTGCCTACGGATGAGCTACCGACTCGAGCTCCCGTGTACTCCATTTATCCCTCTCCCTTCAAAGGGCCCAAGGGGATCTTTCTCTCGCTCTTCTTCTTCTTCTTCCTCTTCTTCTTCTTCTTCTTCTTCTCATTATTATTATTATTATTATTATTATTATCCTTCTCTCTTTATCGCTCGACATTCTTTCCTTTTTCTCTTTTTTTCTTTTCCTTGTTCGAACAACGAGATCGATCTGTTCCATACGACGTGTGTGTTTATTAACACGATCTTATTGTTGCTTCACAAAAACATGCGCTGGTATGTAAGTCATGAAAACTTTTTTTTCGGCGATGCGTCCGAGTACCATAGCTTGCCCGTAATATACGATAATGTTCGAATCGTGCAGCGAGTCAAAGCACCAACGGTAGATCGTGAGTGACGCAAAGCATGAAAAGAAAAGGTCGTCTAGTCAGGGTCGGCCACCTCGGGACGGTTCTTCACAAATCAAGACATAATCGTCCGATTCGTCGTGGATTCTCCTTCCCTCGTTCAACGAGGGAACGCTTCCGTTCTCATTGTCGAGATGCTGCTGTATTTTAAGAATTGCTTTTTCTTCTCGGCCAGGATCGCACGGTTAATTATTTCGTCGTTTATATTTCGTAGATATATATCGAATGCCATATCGTATCAAGAAATCCCATAGATCGTAACGTTATTATATATATATATATATATTTTTCGTTCGTACGGGAGAGATGTAAGAACGTATCTACTTTTCTCGAGAAGTTTGCAAGAATCTTGGAGATTTCTCATTACTTTCCGGCCGAGTCTCTATAAATCACGGGGAAATAGCTTCATCTACCGAGACTACGTTATACCTAGTGCACGACTACGTTGACCTTCTCCATGATTCTAAATAAAATTATCGTAGGCGAACGTAAGCCGGCATCATTTTTGCAACGGTTCTTCCTCGAAAGGCAGCGCGACCAATTATATACCCGACGCATCGATCACGATGCGAGAAGTGGAAGACTGTATCGAGCTATCGTATCTTCCGATCGGTTAACGTCGTCGCCGTACCTCCTCTCTGGGATTTCTATCTACGTTTCTCTCCCTCTTTCTTTGTCTTCATCTCCCTCCCACCCTCTCTCTCTCTCTCTCTCTCTCTCTCTCTCTGACTCGCCCTAATAAGCCAGTATAGAGAATTCGTATTTGAATTCGATTACGAGCGAACTTAAGCATGCACGGGAGCGATATGAGCTCGAGGATTCTCCATTTGTTAACGCGAAGATGATAATAAGAAGAGGATTCTCGATGGAGAGAGTAGGCGCGTTAACGATCCCGAAGAGTTTTCGAGAAGACGAAGAGCCGTACCAAAGTACGCCTGAAATCGCTGAGATCACGCGGGTAAGGCCAGCATAACTATTTGTCAGAAATCGGACACCGTTGGCTCGAACGTGCTGTATAATCGGAATCGCGAGAAGAGAAGCGCATCGTACTTTCTCCGTACTCCGTCGAATTTACGAGCGATCCCTCGGTCTTTGTCGTGCCAGAAGAAAGAGTTTCTCGGTTTGCGTCCTCACGAATAGTGGGCCCTCGCTGGGAATAATGTACGGATCACGGAACGGTTACGCGCGCGCATCAATTTGATATATAAAGTCTTGGCAAAAGATATTTCGCGAAGACTCCTTCGTCGCCGGTGAAACGAAAAGATAGAACGAGAGGGATTATTGTGCCGTCAAAATAGCTCTATCGAGGGCCGATCGAAGGTCGGCCGGGTCGTGACCCCTCGCAAAGGACCGGATCGAAGGCAGTGGCTACCAGCTGATCGGCCACGCCTCATCACTTTGCTCGCTACCGAGGCAAATCAGTGAGAGCGAAAGAAGAAGAAAAAGAGCCAAACGAGATGGAGGTAGATAGTAGTACGTGCTTATGATCATCATAATTATGTTATATGGTACAAAATACTTGCAGACTATACATAAGAAAAATGTGGTCGGTCGAAAGCCGACAACCAAAAGGATTAACAATCATCGTCTTCATCGAGGATGGTAAATTCGTTGGCATCATCCTCCAAGAGGTCGACCAATAATACACGTTTCTTTGATTTTTTCTTCCACTGTAACTATACTCCATGAAAAGACTTATACGCTACGGACGATGTCCATCTTTTCGTTTCGTTGGAAATGTTCATAATTAAAGTCACGATATCCGGTGTTAAGTGTCGGAGATTCAACGAATGGATTATTAAAGAAGGATAGAAGGGAACAGAAAGAGGGAGAAAAAAGAGCCTCCTTGACCTCGCGGGGATAAGATTTCAAGTAAGACGAGCTCTTCTCTCTCTCTCTCTCTCTCTCTCCCTCTCCCTCTCTTTCCGTTCTTCTGTCTTTCTCTTTCCCCCTTGGTTTCCTTGTCGTACAGGTGCATCCGAAGGCGGAGGTCTACGTTTGTTATGAAAATCGAGATAGTCGAGTGTTTTGGCCTCGAGCGAAAGAAAGAGCTGGAAAGGAAGGAAGAAGCGTCGAATCATCGTCGTACCACCCACGCGATTCTTGTACAAGTAGAAAGAGAGAGAGAGAGAGAGATATGTGCCCCGGTGTAGGGTACTCGAAACGATCCTGCCAATTGACTCGCACCGAAGAAAAAAGGTGCGATCGATCCTATTTGGAGAAAATGTTGAACATCGGTAGGGCTTCTCCGCGTGGATTTAACGAGAACGACAGCAGGCACTCGACTCGCGAGCTTTCCAAGGGATACAAGTTGCTGACACGCACCTTGTGGCGGATGAAGAGGTGTTAAGTCACGATTGACGATACAACACGCGCCGTAACTAAGGTGTCACTTAATTATCGGCCCATCGTGATCGCTACTCCTCCTCCGTTTTTACTTGTGCAAGTCGCAAACATTTAATCGATCGATGGTTAGTTAGACTTTGCAGGAAAGAAAAAAAAAGAAGGTTCGTCTTGCGACAACTGGATTTCGTGATCGACCCCACCTGGAATATCGCCAAACGAAATAACCGCAACGTTTGGAAATTATCTCGGAGTTCGAAGCAGCAGTTTATGCCGATTTTAAATTGCAGGTACAGTCGGTGGCTATTACGCGGTCGCTTGGAAACGGTGAAATGCTAATACCGTTCTTTTTCTTTGCAAAATTTAATCGACGATCGGTCAGGTTTGCGACATTTCGTTGGAAAACGAGAGAGGACTAAAATTTTGAAACTAATTTTACGCAGCGAAGAAGATTCAAAAAAATAATGGTGGTCGAGGCGAACCTTTCGAGCATTAGTAGTATTTCGAAGCGATCGGCTCGGAAGCCAAACCCTGTTTCGCCACAGGGCCGATCGCCATTCTAACGAGCCGTAGTCAGTAATCACCGGTGAAAAGCGAGCAAAGTCGTGGAGAACGTAGAAGTAGCGGAGTGTAGGAGAAGAAAAAGTCAGAGAAGCGAAGAAGAAGAAGAAGAGAAAAAGAGAAAAAGAGAAAAAGAGAAAAAGAGAAAAAGAGAAAAAGAGAAATAAGAAGACGAAGACGAAGAAGAAGAAGAAGAAGAAGAAGAGGTACGAACGAGATGCTTACGTCAGTTTCTGATCGTGACTGGCTCCACCCTGCGTTACCGGCTGAGAGAGGAGGCCCAGAACGTGCCATTATTACCCTATTATATCTTGCATAACAGTAACAGTGAACGAAGTGAGCTATTACGCTGCCTATCGTGGGGGTGGATGAAAGAAAGGTAAGAGGAGAGAGGAGAAAGGAGTTCGAGATATCGTATGTTCGAGAAGAGCCGTGGGTCGATGCGCCTACGGGAGAGGTGTCGGAGAAAAAATGGCGGTAACGATCCGCGGCTTCGTCGGTAATCGATTTGAACTTGCACCTTGCACGAAGTCGAGAGTACCCAGAACGATTCGGCTTCCATCTCGTTCGATCGATCTCACTCGAACTACCTGCTGTATATCGAATCCTTTCCAATCCCCATTGTCTCACCGATTCCATCGATCGTCTATTCTCTTTAGGGATCCGCCTTTCGATAGCGTGCCATTTGTCATGTAGAGATAGCTGTCACCTCCTTGTTCGCTATATTGGGATTTTTTTGCCGGGCCGACTGTTATCGCTTTTTAAAGCGACCTGACATGTGGCCCCCATTTGGAAAGGATCGATGAAGAGTTGACCGTTAAAAAGCGTCCGTTCATAGTCAGTTATCGATTACCTCCCGCTAGTTCGAACATTCTAACGGGTTTAATATGAACTTTTTCGATCGTAACTACGCGTAGGTATCTACATACTTCTTGCGCTCCGACATAATTGAACGTACACGGCATTCGAGTTTGGCCTCTCTCTCTCTCTCTCTCTCTCTTATCTCATTGGAGTGTCAATGAAAAGACGACGAGTTTACGTGGAAGTAACGTTGCTATGCTTTATACGAAACGAGGATCGACCGGATCTCCCTGTAGCGTTCCAAATCGAATTGAAGATCTGTTCTCGATCTATTCTCGATCCGTTCTCGATCCGTTCTCGATCTGTCCGTGGGCGACTTTTCGTCGGCTCTGTTCCTTCTCCTCTTTCTCTCTCTCTCTCTCTCTCTCTCTCTCTCTCTCTCTCTCTCTCCCTCTCTCGGCAGAGAGAGAGAGAGAGAGACGCGCGTAGTAAAAGTCGAGAGACTAGACGAGAGGAATTCGAAATTTCTTCTTCTCTGCCGGTCCTCCCACCTGTCACGAAGCTGGTCCCGTCACGATATATCACGGATATCTACGGATAATCGATTTATATCGCGTCTCTCCTCGCTCACCGTTCGAGACCGCATCGTTAGGTCGTGCGCAAGAGCATCGATCCTTTCTTCTCTTTTTGCTTCTTTC
This sequence comes from Vespa crabro, assembly GCF_910589235.1. Taxonomy (NCBI): domain Eukaryota; kingdom Metazoa; phylum Arthropoda; class Insecta; order Hymenoptera; family Vespidae; genus Vespa; species Vespa crabro. The sequence continues at coordinate 477,448 of NC_060963.1, forward strand.
TACTTTTAGATTTTTATTCCATCGATTTCAATAATACTCGTCTCGCTACAGTCGACTAGTCGTATAAAACTTCCTAGAGCGAAGGACACAAAGGCAGGGACCTGTCATCGTTCCTCTAGCCTCTGAACTGGCACTCTCGTTTCTTTCGATAAGCTTCGCGGTCGTTAATCTCGCGTGAGCGAGAAAGAGAGAGAGATTTTAGTAACATCGACCTATGATTTCAAACCATGAACAAGCAAATCGTTCGACGGAATTGTTGTCTCTCGATCGGAGCAATCTACGTTTAACCGCACGACGTTTCATCTTATTTCGTCTCGTTGAATAAAATCGAAATAATTGATGTCAGTTTTATCACCAGTTTTATAAAGATCTTTTCGTTTACGAGGGAAGAGGAAAAAAGCGAGAGTGAGAGGAGTGCAGTGTCTCTTTACAAGGCGCGTATAAATCTCGAGGATACTGTCATCCCGAGCATTCGCATCCTGTACCACCCAGAGATCCATTGGGATTAAGATCGGCGTTACCTGACCTGTCGTCGAGGGCAGGAAGAGGAAGCCGCCCCATCGTGGCGTGGGCACGAAAGAAGCCCTCTTGTCGTTCGCTCGCGAACACGTGTGCGTCGTACTATTAAAGCCCGGACACACGTGCGACCAATGTGAATCCAAAAAGATATCTATTCCTAGGCCGAACATAGTACGTTCCTACGCGCACGAGAAACCTGGAAAATCGACGACGACGACGACGACGACGACGACGACGAGAACGTGTCTCTTTTCTGTCACGACGTACAATTTATTACCTATCGTACGTTGTCCATCGAGATAATAGTACAACGAACGAACATTTACCAACATCCTACTCCGTTCGTAATGTTTATCTCCTTCAACTTTAATTCGCCAATTAACCGTTTCCTTGACGAAAAATTGAAAAAGGAAGAAAAAAGAAAAAGTATAGAAGGATTTACCCAAGTACACGGAATCTTGCGAAGCACCCTACGCTCACAAAGACGAGTTTTCTCGTTCTGCCTACGATCGTGTCGGCATCCAATTAACGTACGGATGGACATTCGCGATCGGTCAGTATAATAAGATATTAAGCATTACGAAAGGTGCGCGGCTAAGATGATGACTAACGCTAAAGGAATCGAAGGAGAGAGCGAGAAGAGTAGAGAAACGATTGTAAGATGAAAAGAGGGAGAGAGAGGTAGAGAGAGAGAAAGAGAGAGAGAGAGAGAGAGAGAGAGAGAGAGAGAGAGAAATATACTCAAAGTCCATTCTATCTCATTCTTCCTCTCCATTCGACCTCTCGAATCTCTCCTCGTCTATACGCCGGTCCTCCCTCGACAACGTCCTCCCACTCTCCCTCGGGATTCAACAGGTGGTGCGTTGCCTCGTGGTCTTCTATGGTGTCCCACACGTTGTTGTGCCCACGTAAGCGTGTGCATATGGGTGTACGAGCGCATAGACACCGCGTGTAGGAAGTATTCTGACCCCTCATCTGCTTCACGGCCTCTCCATATGCGCACGGACGTGATCTTCGAACCTAGCAGGTCCGAAGGACCTTCCTCCTTCGTTCCTCCTTTCCCTCTCGCTTCTCCCTCAATATTATTTCGTAACGCGTTTCATTCGATGCAAACTAATGGCGTACGCGCGAATCAACTTGTATTAGGAAATATTCAATCCCGCCCTATTTGCCAAGGAAGACATCCAAGAAGGAAGATATATTTTATGGAATTTATAAACCCACCATTACCGAATGATTTTTTTTTAACTAGTCGTAAATTTATTACTGTTCACGCTATTATACTTCCGTGTCACGCTCTTCGCTACCGTTATGGCGAATATGATTTATAAAGGACTATAAAAGTAATATTAAGCCACGCGATTATTATCGATACAACGCGACACGTGTTTCCTAACTCACCTAGCTCGCCATTGTTCCAAAGGAGACAACGCGAGGCTTCGTAGATCTTATAAATCAAAATGGAATTACTACGGTTCTAAGAGATTTTTTTTTCGACGCACAAAAAAATGTCATTAAAGCAAAGCGTACGACCGACTCGACCCTCTTTCCTGTATAAAAAGGGGGAAAAAGAAAGAAAAAGAAAGTGCAAGGAAAAACGAAAGGAAGGGAACGGAAAGTTTGATGTAAAACGACACCCACAGTACGCGGCACCTGCCAAGCACTCGCCTTGCTCAACATCCGCTTTTCTCCCTCCACGGATTTTAACTCACAATCGGCTCTACGTTTCGCGCCATATAACTACACCTTATCTACGCTCATCGTCCTTCTCCCTCTCTCTCCTCTCTCTCTCTCTCTCTCTCTGTGTGTGTTGTTCACGCTCGAGAACCTACACGCGTATACGCGCGCGCCTAATTTCCGAACGAAGCGAGAGAGATTCTTATTGGATTTACATATTGCATGGGTGAAGTGTACTTTCTCTCTCTCTCTCTCTCTCTCGTAAGTCTTTCCTTTTTCTTTCACTTTTTCTCATCATCCACCCTTTCCTTCTTCCTTCTCATCTTCGTCGTCTCCCTCTTCTTCTCCTTCTTCCTCTTCTTCTTTTAACGTTACGTTCCACCATCGATTTCAGCTCCGGGCTATGCGTGGGCCGCTGCCATGTCAATATTATAAATTCGCTGCCCGTCGATCGTAGCCCGACGCGTCGATATACTTGGTAGAAGAGAAGCTTTATTAAAACGCACCTATACCTTTTGCGATTTATCGTGGTCTCGACTCTCACCATGAACCACACCATCATCCTTGCCGTTAAGTGGTGACGGACTCTATAGTGGATTTGAAGCCTCGAGCCTCTCTTCCACTTTAAAGTTCGACGATCGTGGGAACTATTAATAAAATTAATTAGTAATCTTCGATGCGAGAGATCGAGAGAGAGATCGAGAGAGAGAGAGAGAGAGGGAGAGAGAGAGAAAGAACCGAGCGAGAAACGTCGAATATTCTATTCATCTCCTGGCTATCGTAAATCACAGGAGGTACCTTCTTACGAATTTCCAAAGGCACATAACTATGCATGGAGCTCGTTCGAGAAATTATTTCGACCGGTCCACGCTCGAAAAAATCGCTTACGCGTCGCACATATTTTAAGCAGCATTGGGCGCCGTCGCCCGTTTCGACGTTTCCCGTGACAGCTATACCCGTAAGATATCGCTCTTGAAATTCGCATATATTCATGAAAGGCGTGCTCGAGCACGATTCGAGCGGTAAAAGAATTGTCCATAAGAGCGGTAGAAGATTCTGTCGAATAGAAGGTTAGCGATCGAGCGAGTACACCGAAAGAAGGAAAGGAACAACGTATCTTCGACGGAGGAAAGGAACCGTGCTGCCTGCGATCGTGCGAATATCCGTTCAAAATGTCTACGAGCTATGGCGCGTTATGGCAAATTTGACAGAAAGTTCAGGAACGTCGCCATTTAACTAACGTTATTCAATAATATTTGAATATAATGAGTAGCTCGTAAACAACATTAATGAACCACGAATACGGGCGGTACCGAGAGAGATACTGCATGCTAATTAAAATATAATGAGACGCGTAATCATTGAAGATCGTAAAGCATTCGCGGAGAGAGACGAAGAAGAGACGAAGAAGAGACGAAGAAGAGACGAAGAAGAGACGAGGAGGATAAGGAAGAAGAATGAGAAGAAGAATAAGAAGAGGAGAGAGACGTAGGACGTTCCTCTTCTTCTTCCTCTCGTACGCGCGCGTGATGGATAGTGACACGCCTTGGTCCGATGTACCAACGGGAGGGATATCGGGATTGCAGTCTCGTCGAAAATAATGGCCGGTACGAATGTGTAATTATTTAACGCTTATGATACATGGCCGCTTTTCGACGTACGAAATGTCGACGCGCTTGTTGCAATTTCTCGGAATCGATTCGACGTCGAAGCGTACGAATCCCGAGGAGAATTTGTTTTTCGAATTCCATTCGGACGAACTTTGACTTCTGAAAGATATTCGCCATACGATTTGACGCGAAATTTCAAAAGAAAGGACTTTTAATCGATCGATCTGTCGGATCGTACAGGTGGTGGTGGGACGACGGAACATCGAAGGAGGACGGAACAATCGAAGCCTCGAGCTCTTGTGCCTGGAGAATCGTTAGAAGGAGATAGAGAAAGATGAGATGGACGATATTCGCCCGGCGTGGGCGCGTACCGCCTGGTCGCGCGTCTCAACCTGCTGAAACTCGTTCCGCGGTTAGGCCTGTCGGGGGTCCTACGTTCGCGAGCCTTCTAGCTACGTGCGTCGGCTTCCGAGGACGTCGGGCTCCTGCGGACCTGTCCGGCCCACCGCTTCGTATCCTTTTCGCAGGAGAGAAAGGAAAGACGAGTGGATAGCTCTTTATTATGGTTTCGGTCATTAAGCCTCGTAAAACCACAAAATAGCGCATGCAAAAAAAAACACACGCGCAAAACGCGCACATACAGAGAGATGAGAAAGATGTGCGCCAGCAGGGAAAGAGACTCGTGCACCCGTCAGAATCGTGCAACTAAAATTAGTCTGGAATAAGAATACGAAGGCGTGTGGGTGTACGTGTACGTGAGAAAGCCGAGCTCGAGGTGTTTAGGTGTTTGACCAACCTGCGCTAAAATAAAAGAGAGAAGAGGCCGGCTCGACGGCGGCATATAAACCAGGATTACGGTGACACGCGTGGTCGTAATTCTCAAAAGCCGACGCTTCGCCACCGTAAGGTTCGCTCGGCCCTTGTCTCCGACCGTTAAAGTGCCCTTAAAAATTTGCTATCTTTTCTGCTTCTGCGCCGTTGGATTCAGAGTCCAACGTCGATAGGTAGGTACCGAGCCAGTCCATTGTCCGTCCTCGAGATTATCACGCGTTTCTTACTTTAAACGTTGGAACGAATAACGGACGACCGAATATCTCTCGAAGCTTGCCTTTATGCTCTCGTCGAGAGACTTTGAATAATTTCCTTCGATATTAAGACATCAGCGATCCTTCCTTTTTCCTATTTCATATATACCCGACGATATTTGAAAAAAGATACATACGAAGGAGGATTTGATCGAACGGACCTAATTATTATTATTATTATTATTGTTATTATTATTATTATTACGGCACGGTAGCAACAGGAGAGTCAATCTTCGAAAGTCATTTCAAAGACATGGTAGGTAGGTAGGTAGGTATGTCCATTTTCCAAGACGTTCTTCTCTCCGAGGTAGTATGCTTTACGTCTCCCTTTTTTCTTTTTCTTTCTTCTTTTTTGTTTTTCTTTTTTTATTTTTTGCCCAAACCGAAATTACCAGATCCAAAGAGGTATGGAGGACCGAGGCGCGTGTTTTGACGGCGGTGGTTCACGATGAGGTCAGCGGGCCTCGCTTTCACGAGAGGGTTCCAGTCGCATATACTACTTCTTCGCGAACGACCCGTCTTTTCTCGTGTCTCGCGGCCAACGGACAAAGCAGAAGAAGCAAAAGGAAGAAAGGCCGAGAGAAAGAGAGAAACCTTAAGCTTGTAATGACCCATCTCGAGCAAATTACCACTCGAATGGCATTATATGCCGGTCCTTCTCGATGTCCTGCGTTCTTCGGCGTTCTTCTCGACGCGTCGACTTCGATCTTCAACTGCCTTTCCTTCTTTCAAAGTCGAATAACAATCTTAGGGGGGAAGAGAGAGGAAGAGGCAATTCTACTTAATGTCTTCGTAAAAATTAGTTAACGCGCGATATATTATGTTCCTTCGACAGTTCTTTTATAGGAAAAATAACACTTTTCTAAAGTTCTTAGAAGCGTTAGATGCGCGGGTTCGGATTGCTAGCGCGGGTTGATTCCTTTCAAATCGGTAGGACGTTCCTTTGCGAAACATACACGCGATCGGTGGCTTCTTCGTAGCAGCCATAATCTACGCCGTTTTTAGCATATCTAATGGACGGTCGCTCGTGACAAAATTTATGGTAATTCGTGTTCTTCCGCCGCAAAATTAACGACGATTTAGCACGCTGAAGCGGTTGGAATGCACGGGCGGTTTCCGCCGTATAATATATGAATTTTTCTCAAAAAGAGGATGTTCGTTACGGCATAGTGCTCTATAAAATATTTTAATTGATTTCCCAATCGCGAAAATTGGTTCAACGGAAGCGACAACGGAACAGGGAATTCTCGCGATTGCTCGGACGTGGCTTGAACGAACGTGTAATGGAATTCGTGTTCGGTGTTAATTGAGAAGTTTCGACGCGTTTTTTCCATAAGGAGAAGGATACGGAGAAGGAGGAGAGCGGATGTGCACTCTCGATAAATTCGAGAACCCTCGCGACAAATTGCCAATAAAATTGGCGTTCGCACCGTCGTCGAACGCGACACGCACGTTGCTCGGTCTTAACTCACTTAATACCGTCCGTAACTCACCTGTTTTCGCGTGTATCGGCCGAAATTTTAACTTATGTCAAGCATTATCCCACCCACCGTTCGAACGATAACATCGAAAAAGTATCGTCCAGCTTGTCCGAGGTGTGGGACGTCTCGAGAAGATGACAAAATATTTGCCAACGCACCGCGTGGACGAGCGCGTCTTGGGCACGAATCGGTCAACATTTACGCCGCGATCAACGTTAAAAGATTTTTTACGGAATTGCAAATAAACCAAGTAATTTTGAAGTCGAAGACGGAGAGAGAGAGAGAGAGAGAGAATGTATTCGTGCTGCGAGCATCATCGTGAATTCCCCTTTATCCCTCCTAACGCATCGAAACACCCTGCGCGCACTTTACGCTCATTACGAGGGCTGACATCATTATTTCACGTAATTTATGGACCGCCCAAGGTCTCGCTCTTTACGAGAAGAAAAGAAGGAAGGAGATGAAGAAGAAGAAGAAGAGGAAGAACCAAGAGTACCAATATCGATGTGCTTGTACGAGAGACTGAAAATGCACTTGGCGCGAAGAATGCAACGAACGTGGCCGGTGCATGTCTCAAGGTATGCAAGTTACACGCGCGAAGAAACACGCACGAATCATCATTGCCAGCGACCGGCTTCAAGAAACGTACGTAGCTCGACTTGCGAAACCTTCGATTCCTCGTCGCGATCGATCGAAACCCGACTATGTTGCGTTTCTTATAGTCTATCAACATCGAACGTCGCGCTTCGATAATCGATCTGACACATTGTTCGTACGGTTCGAATGTTTCAACTCGATTTATTCGGCCTGGGTAGCGTTGCCGATCGACGGATGGATCGTCGATCGAGATATCGCGCCGATGATACGTTTCTTCGTTGGGAAGAAAGGTAGCGAATGAATGGGAAAAAAAAATAAAGCGAAATGATACGAGCAAAAGCTCGATTGTACGTGTCTATATGTGTATATATATATATATATATATATATATATATATATATATATATATTCATACGTATGCGTTCGAAGGTTGTTTTATAATCGATCGACCGGCACCATTCTCGGCGAGAAAAAAGGAGAGAGAGAGAGAGAGAGAGTTAATTCGCGCCGTATGAACCGCCACCGGTGAATTCTCCTCGAGCATCTTTGTCGGCGGCGTTATCGAAGTTAATTCCATAAAAAATGTATTCGCATAGCGAGATTTGCGTCAGCTCGTTGGTGCTCGCAGACCGCCCACGTTTTCTGAGCAGAACGCACGCGCATATACGCGCAGGATGCATATATGCGCGAGGGAGCCGCGAGTTTACAGGTGCGGCCCACAACCTGGTAGCGGTGGCAACCTGCGTCTCTTCGTGCGTGCGTACGTACGTACGTACCTTCTAAAGCGACGTAAAGCAGGTACGCGAACCAACACGCACCGATGTATAGTAGATATACTCTCGTAGTACGCAAGTACGTGTTTATCGTTACGCATCGACTTTCACACCGGGAACGCCCTTGCACCTTGCCCCGTTCCTAAGTCTCTTCTTCGTGAAGAATTTATGTTTATCTTCGATTAATCGCCATTGAATTAATTTTGAAACGACCTTGCACCTTCCTCATAATGATATAATACACGTAGAGGTAGTACCGTCTAGGTAACAAATGAAATCTAGGTGATTTCCATAAATTTAATTACTTACCTAACATTAATCTAATAGTACGAGAAAGAGTTATAGAAAAGATCGGATTTTCGAAAGTACGTACGAACGTTGCGTGATCGAAGTAGAAAAAGAAAAGGAAGAAGAAAACGTAGAGAAATACTCGCGAGCCTCGTCGTCCCCGGTGGTTCCTAACGTGATTAAGTAACTACCGGCCATAAAGTTGCGGCGGGATAATCCGTGTAAACGCATAAATCGCTGGTTATTTGAGATAGCGCGGCATTATTCGGATAACTCTGGTGATGGGCGCGCGTAAGTTACTGCCGGGCCACCTAGGCCGACCGTGCCACGCCTCGCCTCCACCAAAAACCATCTCCTTTCCGACCACAAAAGTCGTTTTTCGAAGGTTTTTGTCTGAAGGATGATCGGCGAGAGAGAGAGAGAGAGAGAGGGAGAGAGAGAGAGAGAGAGAGAGAGAGAGGGAGAGAGAGGGAGAGAGCTCACGCACACACTCGGCCTAGACGACGAACAGGAAGGATAGGACAACGACGCGTGCGAGCCATCACGCTGCGTCTCCCGGTGCATTCCTCGCTTTTAGATTAAAAAGGGAAAATCGTCGTTACCTGCTAGATTCGTAGCTTCGAAGAAACAAGCCTGCCTTTTCTCTTTATGGAGAACCGCACGCGGAGGTGGGCTCATCCTTCTTTTTCACTCTTTTACCTTCGATACATCTTACGATCTCCTATCTTACGAGAAGGAACGTGACTCAGCACGTGGCTATGAGAATAGATACTTCCTTTTTCCCTACTACGTCATTTTCCTACCCTTCTTCTTCTCCACCACTTTTCTCTTATTACGAGACTTTTGTCCTTAAGGTCTCGTTAAGGTCGTCTCCTGATGAAGTCGAACGCCAGAGAAAACGTCATTATTTGATACGAGCATTGAAACGATCTCGCTCGAATTCGTTCAATCGGATCTTTTACATTCGTGATCGCCGAGGTCCGGTTAGTTAGAAACCGAGACGGCGTAGAGACAGTAATTTACATGACAACGAAATTCTCCCGAGTAACCCGCTTCTGACCCTCCTTATCGAGATCTCCTCCGATTCTTCCATATTTAAAAGAGGTTCGGCCAGTGACCCGTCGCCGCGTAAAGAGCGGCTCGACGAAGGTGGCAGGGCCGACACGTAGGACACAGGTGCCCCGTTCGAGAGCGTATCGAAGCCACCGATCATTGTATCGAGAGAGAGAGAGAGAGTGAGAGAGAGAGAGAGAGAGAGAGACAGAGAGTGGGCTCGCCTTCTCAACGAATTTCCATAAACCGCCCGCCACTGAGAGATATACGGGTATTGTGCACCTTCGATCCTCCTCCTCCTCCTCCTCTTCTTTACTTTCTCGTTCCTCAATTCCGTTTGGAATCAAGATCGAGATCTGTGCATATATGTGCGCGCCTATCCATGTACGTAAATAATGGATTCGAGAACTCCTGAATATCGAGTCACAATCCGTGGGACGATCTCACTAGCCTCACCCTGCGATTGGTCTATTTTTACTTTACCAACAAGGTAAGATATCAGGAATTTTCTGTCGGATAGCCTGCCATTTTAGAATTTCACGTGTACGGAGACGAATGCAGTCTTCTTCGTTTTCGTTCTTTCGTTCGTTAGCCACCACCTCGTACTTGACTCTTCGTTAGAATCACGCGCGATAGGTAGGAAGCGTCGTTTCTCTTAGGCATGTAACTCGCAGGTGATATAGTGCCGCCGAATGATCTATAAAGGCCAACGGAGTTAGAATCGCGCTCGTTATGCCTAAATAATTTTTTCTCCTTCTCTGGTTGGAACGAGTTGGAAGAAACGGATAAGTAAGAGAAGAAAGAGAAAAGGGCGAGGTAAGAAGGAGAAGTAGGAGTTGGAAGAGAAGGAAGAATCTCTAGCTGTCCCATGTATCTTGCCAGCGAGCTCGCTTCCGTCAGCATCTACGGATTCATTAGAGAACAATGGAATGATGAGCGTGCTTCCAACGGTTGGAGAAAAGTTGGAGAAACGTGCGCGCGCGAGAGAGAGAGAGAGAGAGCGAATTTATTTTCTTTATTTACTCTTCGAAATGATAAGTGTAGATTCGTTGGAAAAAATTGGAAAACGATCTTTCCATCCATTGGAGATATCGATGTTCTTTGAATACGATGGCAATGTGTCGGACGATGTTCGAGGTAAAGAAGGATCTCCCGAGGGAAGGACATTGGCAAAGTAGAGCGAACGCGAGCCAAGGCAAAAGAGAATCCAGGGTAGAACGTGGTATATCGGACTGTCGCCTCCGTAAATCCTTGCTGCTCGGTAACGCCGCCACCGTCGTGCTGCGGTCTTATCATCGTCAGGGCCGCACGACTATCCAACGATTTCTCAAAAGATTCGAAAGGAGTACGATCGTACGTTTTTATCTCATTGAAAAATTGTAACTAACATTTTCGATAAGATCGCGTCATTTGGAATGTTCTCGTGAGATAGATAAGGCGAAAAGATATTTCGAATGAAACGCAAGCGTGAAACGTCAGACACGATGATGCTTCCCTGTTTAGCGGGAGCACGGTACCGGACCACGGCGGTCGTCCTCGTGTATCGTTTGATCTCGTTAATAGGACCGCATTGTCCTGCATCTACATACTCCTCTACGTACCCTTCTTCCAATGTGCAGTTCGTCGTGGACACTAAAGAAAAAGGAGAAAGAAGAAGTCGAGGAGGAGCAGGAAGAAGAAGAAGAAGAAGAAGAGAAGGAGGAGGAAGGAGAAGAGGGTGTTGGAGAAGGGAAGAAATGCAAAGAAGAAAAAGTAAGGAAGAAGGATAAGGTACTTACACGCGTGTACACCTAACAACGGAGAAACAACGCTATCGCTGAGTTATTCGTTAAAAAAAGTCCACGCCGATCATGTACACATAGGATTTTCTGTAAGAGATTACGAAGCAGACTCCTCGTACGTATTCTCTTTTTTACAACGGTAGACTTTTTCTTCGAGCGTGTCTCCGGCGAGTACGATAAAACGTACCGTACCTACGCATTCCAAATCGTTTTTTCGATATCGTTTTACCTTCGTAAAATTATCATCGAACGAGCAAAGATATAATTTCCTGTATCGTCTTCGCGGATCGACGATCCTTAACTTGTATGCGATTCGATTCGGAAGGAATTTTCTTCGATTATCGTTGTGAAGTCGATCGACGGGAAAACGAAAGCGTTAGCTCAGGACCTACGGCGATCTTATAAATTCAACGTTAATTTATTTCCCTCTTTCGCTGTATTTCTCTGTCCGTTGAAAGCGCGAAAATCGAAATATTTTAGCGAGTATACGAGCAGAATCAAGAAGTCGAGCGGTAACGAATGTTACGTATGTACTCGTTTGATAGCCAAGCGGGTCTCGCGATCGTCGTAGACGCTGAACGTCGAAGTGGAACTCAACTTATCGGTCGAACCTCCGTCGGATCGAGCACGGAGATAGCAAAACGCGAAGCGCAGCCGCGTATCGATGCTCCGGTAAGTCGATTTATGTTTCGACGAGCGGATAGTAGACGCATAAGGTAAGATGGTTCGATAGGTGTTTCTATGTATCACGCATGTACATACGCTGTCGTCGTTAGAGAGATTGAGTCGGTGGAAGTACTTTTATGCTTTTGCATATGCACGAATAGGGATATACCGTTGCGTCCGACTTTGTTCGGATAAGATTTAATAATTAAATGATCGTCGGTAGATAATCACGAAGAGCAAATTTCAAAAATACTTCTCCTAAGAATGTTTATACGAAAGAGATTATTTAGGAGGAGCCCCGAGAGAAAGAGAAGCAAATCCTATCCGATTGAGACGCACATAGATTACGCATCTCGGGTAACTCGAGCGAGCATTCCTGATGGAAATCTCGAAGGCAAGGAGCACACACGCGAGGAAAGAACGTCTCTTTCTTTCTTTTATTTATTTATTTATTTATTTATTTATTTATTTATTTAGTTTATTTATTTATTTCTTTTTTTTTCTTTTTTTTTTTTCTTTTTTTTTTTCAAGCACGGAAAAAGCGTTTGCACGCTAGTCTCGTCATCGTGCGCACGCTCCACCCGCGCGTTTAAATCGTATGCGGACGGGAGTCGTCGGTAGGCAGGTAGGAGAGCGAGCAAGGGAGACGAGGGACACGAGCGAACCAGATTGCTTTAATTTGTTGCACGTCCAGCAAAAATGTTAATGCCCGTCGGCCGCTCGTAATTCAGCCGTGGCTCGGCCTTTCCTCTCGCACTACCTCCTCCTCCTCCTCCTCCTCCTCCTCCTCCTCCTCCTCCTCCTCCTCTTCTTCCTCCTTCACCTCCATCTTCTCGTTCTGTCGTCGTCCTCGTAGTCGTAGCCGTGCCTCCGCAACCCTTCCTTCTCCTTTTCTCTTATTCTCCTTCGCGCTCTCTATACGGTGGCTCTTATCTGTGGTTTTATGTTCGGCTTTGCGTTTTAGCCACGCCGATCGCTGCTGCTCCCGAGACACCTTCGTGCTCTCTTTCTTTTTTTCCTCCTTTTTCTCTTTCTCTTCCTCTCTCGAGTCTTAACCTCTACTATAGCCACCAATGGTAGACGCGGTCAGATCGACCGACCGACAGGTTTATTCGTCCTTCGTACACGAGTACCTCGTACCTTTGGATTTGCGAGGCTAACTTCACCGACGAGTGCGGAATTAAATCGTGAGAGAGAGAGAGAGAGAGAGAGAGAGAGACAGAGAGAGAAAGAGAGAGAAATAGATAGAGTGGAGAGAAGCAGTTGCCTTCAACGATTTGTTCTCGTAGGACGCTGAGTTGGCTAATATTTGGTTCGATTAAACCATTAGACGATTAGTTAGTACGTAGTAGTTTATCAATGCGCGAGCTTATAGTAATAAAGTAGTCGTCGAGTTTTTTCTAATGCCCACCTAACGGGAAGTAAGTTTTCGAATTTCCGTGTGCGCGTTAACGACGATCGTTAATATTCCACGCCAAATCGTGCGATATCTTATTTATGAAATAAACGATTTTCAAACGGCGGACAGTTCGCACGATATTCCGGCACTATTAGCCGCGTTTCCTCCGCAAATAGTAGTCCGATTTATTTCAGCGCGTTTGCTCGTGCGGCCGCTAAAAACGAGTAGGTGCTGTAATTTACGATCAACGAACAGGGCCGCTTTGAGAAAATGGCGATGTCCGAGAGCGACTCGCTCGCGATGAAATTTATTCGAATAACGACGAAATCATATGGATAACGTACTGGCCAATAATCTAATGCGCTTTGGGGTTAAGAGGTAAACACCCATAATTTTCTACAAATATATTTTATAACCGCACGGAATCCCGCAAGGTGTTATGGCTCGGAGAACGATATTACGGAGTTTATAACGCGAGTAGGAAGGAGCAAGAGTACTCTCTCTCTCTCTCTTTAGCGATCGCGAATCGAAATGATATTGCCCTATCACCGTCCGCACGGTATATCCGAATAAAGTGCTGTATCGTATTTGAAATCGAATGGCTGCTGGTATAATCGTGCATAATCGTTCCTATTTCCTACTACAATCCCATTCTCTCTCTCTCTCTCTCTCTCCCCTCGAACTCATCCACTCATCCAGTTTGCTTTCTTCTCGCTCGCTTCGAAGGAACTCTTTTCGGAAAGTTTCCGTTAGGCTGCGAGCTGCCAGAGCAGCGTTGCACTTGTCGCGTCCACTTTCCCGACCGTTTTCACACGAACGGGCTGTGGGAACCGCTCTCGCTGGCTGCACCCAATCGCTCGATGCAATGTCGACCACTTGGAAACGACACCCCACAAAAAGGGGCCTCTTCCGCAATACACTCGCGCAACCCAGACACGTACTACGTTCACATACACGTAGGCAAAAGAGAGTTCATAAACGAGAGAAGGTGCTTTGCCGATAATCCAAGAGCTCCGACTCTTCCCGCGATCTCCAAGAAAATTTGCTACCTTCGATAATAGGTAGCCCTATCAATAGGCCTTCTTGTCTCTACTTCTCTTTAGGTTTACGGTGCTAAAACGTTACGCACGATCGGGAGATGCTGCTAAGTCCTTCGATCGCACTAACTTTTGCCATTATTTGCGAGATAACGGCTTGTTACCTTCTAGCACGAGAGCACGGAAGAACACGATGAGAGAACTCTAGAAATTATGAACAAGTTCTGCCTGATACAACGTGTATGGGAGAATATCACTTTCGAATACCTAATCATTAGGAATGATTAGGCGATAAGTAGAAAAGAATCGGTAATAAAATTTTACATCGATTATCGTTACAAGGCCACGAGTCCTTAAAAATTATCATCCGCATCATCATCCATGAGGGTAATCCGAGGGAGAGGAGAGTAACTAGTGAAATACCGAAAGTCACGGAGCTGGTCGATCTGCCCACTCGACCTTTTTCCGCGTTATTTGCCTTAAATATTATTTTACGACGTCTCGAGATCGTATCCCCTCTCGAGTCGCTTCCGACTCCCATTCACGGGCTCGGTCAAATATTGTCCAAGCATGATCTTTTTACGGTCCTCGTTCTTCCTTCTTTCTATCGTTTTTTCTCTCCACCTCCCCTTTTTTCCTCCCGATTCTCATTTCCGTGTATTCTCGCCCGACGGGAGTTTCTTGTCCGTTTGACCGGCGAGGTACTCTTTTTGCCGGCGAGCTCGATCCGGTCAAAGGATAGACACTTCCTCGACAGAGAGAACAAGAAAAAGTCTATGTGTGTGTGTGTGCGTGAGAGAGAGAGAGAGAGAGAGAAAGGGAAAGGTCTATCTCGCGAGAAGCATGAGAGCGAGAGATCGCATCTGTCACTGCGGAAGCGGCAAAGCACCCGCGACTTCCGTTTCATGGTGTCACGTTACCACTCTCTGGAACCTTTCGTCTTTCGAGGTTAATACACTCCGGACTGGCTGCCTCTGAAACACCATCGAACTCTGTTCCTTTTTTCGAAGCAAGTGCTTTTCGTTCTCTATCTAAATACTATTTACGTAAGATGGATGTTGAACGGTAAAATTAAAGAAATCGTCGG